>NC_141672.1:79151189-79381189 GCF_028749965.1 Puma concolor
GTCACTTCAAAGGGGAAAAATGGGTTAATTTTTTTTCCACCTGGTTTATAGTTGAAGTGAAAGATCAAAAGTTATTCCCAGTATATGGGCCAGAGACACTTCTGTTCATTGAACATACAAAAAGATTCAGAAGGGAAAAGTAAGTGATCCAAGAATGTAAACAGTAGAATCTCTGATACTAATGCAATATTGTTTCGAAGGATTCACTTCTAGAAAGTTAGGAAGATCATCTTATTTAATTTTCCCCTTCTGTGAGCATTCTTATGGAGACACAATTGAAGAAAGAGAATTCTAACTAGAGTCATTAACATATTAAAGGACTTGAATGTCATAGCTTAGAGGCCAAAGGACAGAACATGCCTACATACACAGTACACAACTTAACTTTAAATATATGCAAATATCTAAATTCTAAAATCCACTTTGGGCATCCTTTTGAGTGTTTCCTAAATGGTTTTCTTCACTCCTCTTCAAACCCTCAGATATAAATTTCTTCTTAGGATAATTAACTTAAGAGCAATTACTTTTGGTGAATCCTTAGTATAGATGGAAACTATTAGTGCCCACCAGATGTTGATCTTTTTTATACGTGTAAAAATCCCAAAGGGGCCATCAATTATATCTACTGATCAATGAGTCAGCCATATAATTTTTTTTTAACTCTTACACCTCTTCTTAATCTTATGATATCTAGAATGAATACTTTACATTTTTTTTGAGTGTAGTTGACACACAGTGTTACATAAATACTTTTTATTATTAATTGTGTCTTTTTTCCTCAACTCTCTTTGACATATTAGTTCTCTGAGGCTCTTCATGCTCTATATATCATTTCCATTTCCTTAATGCGCTAATGAATCTTGGTTATAAAACATTGGTAAGAGTCTATCTATAAATATAGTACATTTTTCCCTAAATCTTACAAGTGAGACTTCCGTTAATTCTGATTTCATATTGGCTTTGGAAAACATTAATAGTATATATTATATTAATATTATATATAATAACTGTATTACATCCTCTGGAAATAAAGATGCTGTGTGTTAGAATATCGTTAGTCCTCATGATTAACCGTATGAGTTATAAACTCATATGAATTGAGAATGTTCCTATTCTCTCACAAAATTACAACTAAGACAATTTCTGTCCTACCATGAACGCTGCTGTTTTTAATCTTGTTTCATTAATCATTTCCTACAGGATATGAATACCAAAATTTGTAACATCAATTTGGTTATTTCTAAAAGTTTATAGCCTCTAAAAACCTTTCACGGGGCGCCTGGGTGGCTCAGTCGGTTGAGCATCCAACTTCAGCTCAGGTCATGATCTCACAGTTTCTGAGTTGGAGCCCCACGTTATGCTCTCTGCTGTCAGCATGGAGCCCACTTCAGATTCTTGGTCTCCCTCTCTCTCTGTCCCTCCCCTACTCTCTCTCTCAAAAATGAATAAACATTTTTTTTAAAAGATAAAAGATAAAAACCTTTCATGTCTTTTGTTGTAAAATAGGAAAGAGTGTAAGAAAGAGAATATTATCCTTATTTCATAGATGAGAAAATAAGAACTCAAAGAGATTAAATGGGTTGCCTAATTTTGCACAGCTAAGTGTCAAATTCAAGCCCAATTCTTGGAATTGTTGTAAGGATGCAAATGAATAAAAGAAGTACTTGAAGAAAATGCCAACATTTTAACAGTTGCTATCTTCCTATGAAGAGGCTGTGAGTGACTTTTTTCTTTATACTTTCATAAATTTTCTATTTTGCACATCTGTTTTTCTCCTTTTTTAATATTAATTTAAAAAAATAAGTTGACTCCAGAGTCCAGGATTTCTTCAGTACACTACCCTGTAAGTCACAGACAAACTATAGATACGAATAACTTCAAGGGCATGAGGAAGTAGCTTCTACTACCAAAGTACTTGATAGAAGTTCATAGAAGGCAGTGTGGGTCTTTAGTGCCTATCTCCTCATCTCCAGATCTTCTGCTATCTATTGTCATACTGCCTTCTACACCTGCTCAGTTCTGTAGTACCCTCATGCTGTCTTCTGGCTGTCCAAGATCTTCACTATGTCATTCTCACCCATATCTAGTCTCTTCTGAGTTCCTAGCCTCCAGTGTTATCCTTTCCAGACCCTTTTCAATTGTACCATTTACATGCTGAGCCACATCTACATAAGGTGTTAGAAGGAAATCAAGTTTCCTGGATGTATATAAATTTAACTCTCATAATATTTTCATTTTAGTTATACATGTCCCTAACTGTGCTGAGCTTCCTGACTATTCCAGGCTACTCCAACTCTTCCACTCTCAACCTGCCCTCCTTGCACACCAGAAAGAGTCATCAACAACTTGGCATTCAACTCCTAAAATGTTGCCTATACCTGATTTTAGCTCCCTTGGTGAAGTTTTCACATGGGAATTGTAGTTTACTGCATTCCACTGTCTGCTTCATCTATGTTGAGTAACACACACACACACACTCACACACACACACAGATTAATCTTCTCTCAGCCCTAGAAGTGGCTCACACTCGATGCTGAAAATGTCATTAATCTTATTTGCAAAGAAAGTCAGTGAGAACCAGACTCTCTCTTACCTGAGTTAGACCAAACAGTCTATTTTTCTCAAATAGTAGATCAATTCCCTCCAAATTTTGTGATAAGATAGAAAGCTTCCATTATGTAAGAACTATAATTTCTGAAAGAGAAAAATAAGAATTAGTTTAATGGATGCTGAGAACCAAACGACAAAAGTTGGGAGTTTATAAAACATAGAATCTGAAAATATCACTTAGGAAATTACCTAGGATAAAAAAAGCTAAAAGAAAATGCAGAATGGAATAGAAAAGAATAAGAAAAAAGATGAAAATATACTGTTTCCTCCTCTCGGAACATCCTCTTCTAGTCAAAATCCCACCCTTGATTCATGATCCAGCTTATTACCCTCCAAATACCCTCAGCAATACCTTTCCCAATACCCTTAGCAAGAGCCATAGCTCATTCATCTTGATACTCCTCCCCATGCCTTGCCCAGAATACATGTATGACAAATATGTGGAATAACAATTAAACTATGTATTAAGTTAAGAGAGGAAATAATTACTGAGCAATCAGTGGACAGAGACCCAAGGATAGGTTGGATTAATGTTCAGTCTGCTAAACTATACATTTGTTTTACATACATTTTACAGGATAGTACCTGAAGTAGGAGCATTTTTCTAGGTTCAGGGGAGGGTAATTTCACATTCTGACTGAGACTGTAAACTTTTCAAAAACAAAGAGCTTAATATTGTTTTTCTCAAGTAAAAAAGATTCTAATTAGCAACCTTGAATACTGGTGACCAAATGATGGTGTGAGTCTTGGGAATAGCCAACCTTTCCTTGATTAGATTTTCCTGGAAATTATACCTTGGATTCCACAATGATTTTCCCCCTGGGGAATTAAAAAAGGACAAAAAGAACTGAAGAAGAAAAGTAGCTTCTGGGTGCCAAATTTAGTAGTACTTTAGGTAGATGCACAGAAATATTTTTGCTTTAAAATGAATCAATAGAGGGACACCTGTCTGGCTCAGTCAGAAGAGTGTGCAACTCTTGGTCTTGGGTTCATGAGTTCCAGGCCCACTTTGGGTGTACTGATTACATAAATAAACAAACATTTTTTAAATAGTAAAATACAATAGGGGTGCCTGTGTGGCTCAGTCAGTTGGGCAGCCGACTTCAGCTCAGGTCATGATCTCACAGTTCATGGGTTCGAGCCCTGTGTCAGGCTCTGTGCTGTCAGCTCAGAGCCTGGAGCCTGCTTCAGATTCTGTGTCTCCCTCTCTCTCTACCCCTCCCTGCTCTCACTCTGTCTCTCTCTGTCTCAAAGGTAAATAAACATAAAAATAAAAATAAAATAAAACAGGGGCTCACAACCTATGGGTAGAGGCATATGGGCATAGCCATATATTTAACTCATTGAAACTACACTGTGTATAATGTGCCCTTCAGCTAACATCTTCTTTCATTAAAATATAAATGTTTGTAAATGTATGTGTAGAAGCATAATGGACTAGCTGTATGTTTCACTGTGTGTAAACTGTTGTTCAAGTAATGTCTTCTTTCATTAAGATATATGTGTTTTCTGTACCTTTATGTCTTTAAAAATGTGTCTTGTCAATAACATATAGATGGATTTTTAAAGTCTATTTTCTCTACAAATTCTCTACATATTCTTTACAAATATGTAAAACCCAGACAATAGTTTTCGTTCATTGATTTTTTTTAACAGCTGATCATTGATAGAGTTTATGTCTATGAGGGATGAACCATTTGAATACATTGATTAATTGTGAATTTATTAAATATACTTTTTAAATGTTCTTTTATTAGAGAAAGAAAGAAAGAAAGAAAGAAAGAAAGAAAGAAAGAAAGAGGAAGAAAAATAGACATTAGCAGGGGAGAGACAGAGAGAGAGGGAGACAATCCCAAGGAGGCTCCACGCTGTCAGTGCAGTGCCCAAAGCTGGGCTTGAACCCACAAACCGTGAGATATTGAGCTAAGCTGAAGTCAAGAGGAGGATGCTAAACCGACTGAGCCACCCAGGTGTCCTATTTATTAAATATTGACTATATAGGGGCGCCTGAGTGGCTCAGTTGGTTGGGTGTCCCGCTTCAGCTCAGGTCATAATCTCGCAATTCACCAGTTCGAGCCCCACGTTGGGCTCTGTGCTGACAGCTGGGAGCCTGGATCCTGCTTCAGATTCTGTGTCTCCCTCTCTCTGCTCCTTGCCAGCTCATGCTCTGTCTCTCCCTCTCTCAAAAATAAATGAACATTAAAAAAAAAACCTGGTAAATATTGACTATATATTCTGCACCATGTACCTCTCCTTGCTTTTCTTACTTATCAGATTATGTCAGAGTGTGGTGGTGTTGTTGGAGCCAATCAATTGTAATTCTTGTAAGAGTTAATATTAGGCAATAATACCTGAACAAGAATACCGAAAGATGCTAATAATAGAAGCAGACGAAAAGATTATAGGACAATGAAAGGAAAGTATAAGAACCTCTTAAATGTGTTCAAGGAATGGGGCACCTGGGTGGCTCAGTTGGTTGAGCATCTGACTTCAGCTCAGGTCCTGATCTCTCGGTCAGTAAGTTGGCCCCACATCGGACTCTGTGCTGACAGCTCAGAGCCTGGAGCCTGCTTCGGATTCTGTGTCTCCCTCTCTCTCTGCCCCTCCCCCACTCGCATTCTGTCTCTCTCTCTCTGCCTCTCAAAAATAAAGAAAAGTAATTAAAAAAAATTTTTTTAATGTGTTCAAGGAAGGCTTTCCTGCAAAAGCTGTATGTATTTTAAAACTTTCTGACATAATTCCCTTTATGCTCCAGTAATTAACACTTTATAACTTGACAGCACTCTGCTGAAAAATTTATGTAGTCTAAGATCCTGGCATTATTAGGAGCAGAGGGTGCTACTGCATAATAAAAGTTTCAATTCACCAGGAACATTCTAAACTTGTACACAATTAATATAATAGTCTCAAAATATATGAATCAAAATTTCATTAGATACATTTTTTCCAACATAATAGAAAACTTCAATACCTTTCTTACACCATCTATAAGTCAAGTAGACAAAAAAATAGCAATGCTATGGATCTAGTTGAAATATATGGAAATCTGTATCCAACAATTAAGACACATGTTTTTTTAAACACACATGGAGCAATTACAAAGAGGACATAAGTAAGTTTTAACGTGTTTCAAAGAATCGCTATCAGGTAGACCTGAATCTCTGACCATAATACTATCAAGTTAAAGGTTATAGAGAGCAGGGCACTGCACAAGAAAAACACTTCCCCAAAACCATTGACTGGGAAAATGAGAAACACTAATTATCACAAGTTTTTATGAGCAACAGAGCTCAAAGGCTAAAGTTTTAGCAGTCTCTGTCATCACCAGGTGGAGCCTGGCAGGCATAGAGATAAAGAAGGAGGGCAGAGGCCTGGGAGTGGACAGTGTGGTCTGAGGATCCCCTGGGTGGCGCTGGGAAAGATAGTTCCCCTTCCCAGAGTATTTTGGGAGAGGTAGCACTGCCTCACCACGGAAGAAAGAGCCACCGAACACCATTGAGCTGCCCTGTTTGTTAGCATAGTATCAGAGGCAGCTGCTAAGCCAGCTGACCTAGATGCTGACATTGTGCTGTGCTTTACCTTAAACTCTAAGCCCCTCTGCATTCGTGGGACTGCCCTTCTGGGACAAACTGGCACCAGCCACAGTGATGTGAGATCCTCCTGCATAAGATCAGTGTGGGTCTGTGCCATGCTGGGTCACTAAAATTTGGAATTTTAAACCCAGATGACATGCCTCAGATAGAACACGGGAGCACTGCACTGCACTGCCAGGTGGGCAGACAGCTTGGCCACAGACAAGGTGAAGGCAAGGATCTGAGGGTAGCCAGGGACAAACAAGGGGAGATTGTTCACTCTTCTCTGAGGGCTTCCTGAACAGCAGCAGGTGTGAACTCCCCTCACCAGGGATGAGAGAGCCAGCTGACAGCATTTTTACCCCAGCCCTCCAGTATGGACAGCCATCGGTGAGAGCAGATTAGCACCCACAGTGAAGGCTTGAGCCACCTACACCAAGTCTTACCTCTCTGCTCCCTCGCAGGTGCTTCTGAACTAGGGCAAGCGTGCCTGAGAGTCAGAGCAGCAGATCCCTCCCCCAG
Source organism: Puma concolor (assembly GCF_028749965.1). Taxonomy (NCBI): domain Eukaryota; kingdom Metazoa; phylum Chordata; class Mammalia; order Carnivora; family Felidae; genus Puma; species Puma concolor. Next base: position 79,157,895 of record NC_141672.1, read on the forward strand.
AAGATGAGCACAAACTCACAACACACACCAAGTCTACTGACCATAGAGTGCTGCAAAGCTTCTGCTCTAGAGGAAATGGGATCTAGCCTATTTTCTTTATTTTTTTAAAAGTCTGTTTGTTTATTTCTTCATTTATTTACTTATTTATTTGAGAAAGAGTGTGTGCATGTGTGCAAGCAGGAGATGGGCAGAGAGAGAGAGAGAGAGAGGGAAGGAGAGAGAATCCCAAGCAGGCTCCACACTGTCAGCACAGAGCCTGATGCAGGGCTTGAATTCATGAACCATGAGATCGTGACCTGAAGCTGAAATCATGAGGTGAATGCTTAACCAGCTGAGCCACCCAGATGCCCAGGATCCAGCCTCTTTGAACAAGCAGACCAGAACACACCTAGTTAAAACTTGCAACACAGTGGATAAGGTCCAACTCCCCACTGAAGACAAGGAGAAAGTCTGCAGATGACTGACCTGAGGGAAAGATCAGCCAAAACACAACAGAAGAGAGCACACAGCATATACCGGGAACACTTCTTGAAATGTGAGAACCTGGACAGTATAGGACCTCATCAGTCCTATAGGCCGTTACTCTCAGGAGTAGGAAACATAACAGGCTTTCCCAACACACAGAAGACAGAGACCTAACAAAATGCCAAGATGAGGAAATTTGAATTCTTCCCTAAAGAAAGAACAGGAAGTAGAAGTAATGACCAGGGATCTAATCAAAACAGATATAAGTAATATGCCTGAGCCATAATTTAAAACAATAATCATGGGGCACCTGAGTGGCTCAGTTGCTTAAGCGTCCAACTTAGACTCAGGTCATGATCTCACAGTTTGTGAGTTCGACCTCGCGCCGGAATTTGCTTCAGATTCTGTCTTCCTCTCTCTCTCTGCCCTTCCTCTGCTCACTCTCTTTCTCTCAAAAATAAATAAACATTAAAAATTAAAATGAAATGAAAAAAAAACAACAATCATAAGGATACTAGCTGGGCTTGAGAAAAGCACAGAAGACACTAGAAAATCCCTTACTGCAGAGATAAAAGACCTAAAAACTAGTCAGACTGAAATAAAAAATGCTATAACCAAGTTGCAAAACTGACTAGTGTAATGACCACAAGCATGGAAGAGGTAGAGGAATAAGTAAGTGATACAGAAAATAAAACTATGGAAAATAATGAAGCTGAAAACAAAAGTGAAAGAAAAGTACTGGATCACAAATGTAGACAGAGAACTCAGCGACTCCATAAAGCATAAATATTTGTATCATAGAAGTCCTAGAAAAAGAAGAGAGGGGGAAAGGGACAGAAGGTTTATTTGAGCAAATTATAGCTGAAAACTTCCCTAATCTGGGGATAGAAACAGACATCCAAATCCATGAGGTACAGAAAACTCCCATCAAAATCAACAAAAGCAGGCCAACACCAACACCATTTTGTAGTAAAATTTGCAAAATACAGACATAAGGAAAGAATCCTGAAAGCAGCAAGTGAAAAGAAACCCCTAAACTACAAGGGAAAAGAAATAAAGTTGGCAGCAGATCTCTACAAAGAAACTTGGCAGACCAGAAGGGAGGGGCATGATATATTCAATGTGCTGAAGGAGGAAAATATACAGCCAAGAATACTTCATCCAGGTAGGCTGTCATTCAGAATAGAGGGAGAGATCAAGAATTTGCCAGACAGGGGTGTCTGGGTGGTTCAGTCGGTTAAGCATCCAACTTCGGCTCAGGTCACAATCTCACAGTTGGTGAGTTCAAGCCCCACATCGGGCTGTGTGCTAACAACTCACAGCCTGGAGCCTGCTTTGGATTCTGTCTCTCCCTCTCTCTCTGCCCCTCTGCCACTTGTGCTCTGTCTCTCTCTCTCTCTCTCTCAAAAGTAAATAAACATTATAAATGAAAGAAAGAAAGAAAGAAAGAAAGAAAGAAAGAAAGAAAGAAAGAAAAGAAAAGAAAAGAAAAGAAAGTAAATAGAGTTTGCCAGACAAATAAAAACTAAAGGAGTTTGTCACCACTAAATCAGCCCTGCAAGAAAAGTTAAAAGAGACTCTTTGAGTAGGAAAGAAGGATCAAAAGCAACAAAGATTAGAGAGGAACAAAGAAAATCTCCAGAAACACCAACTTTACAAGTAATACAGTGGTACTAAATTCTTATCTATAAATAATCATTCTGAATGTAAACGGAGTAAATGCTCCAACCAAAAGACACAGGGTATCAGAATGGATAAAAAACAAGACATCTATATGCTGCCTACAAGAGACTCATTTTAGACCTAAAGACACCTGCAGGTTAAAAGTGAGGGGATGGAGAGCCATTTATCATGCTAATGCATGTCAAAATAAAGCTGAAGTAGCCATACTTGTATCAGACAAACCAAATTTTATTTATTTATGTATTTTTAATCTATTTTTGAAGGAGAGAGAGAGACAGAGCATGAGCAGGGAAGGAGCAGAGAGAGAGGAAGACACAGAATCTGAAGCAGGCTCCAGGCTCTGAGCTGTCAGTACAAAGCCCGACAGGGTGCTCGAACCCACCAACCACGAGACCATGACCTGAGCTGCAGTCGGACGCTCAACTGACTGAGCCACGCAGGTGCCCCTTGACAAACTACATTTTAAACAAAAGACTGTAACAAGAAATGAAGAAGGGCATTATATCATAATAAAGGAGTTTATCCAACAAGATCTAACAATTGTGAGTATTTATGCCCCCAATGTGGAACCACCCAAGTATGTAAATTAATTAATAACAAACATAAAGAAACATTGATAATAGTATCACAATAGTAGGGGACTTTAACACCCCACTTACAACAATGGACAAATCATCTAAGCAGAAAATCAACAAGGAAACAATGTCTTTGAATGACACACTGGACCAGATGGACTTAATAGATCTATTCAGAATACTTCATCCTAAAGCAGCAGAATACACATTCTTTTCAAATGCACGTGGAACATTCTCCAGAATAGATCGCATACTGGGTCACAGATCAGGCCTCAACCAGTACAAAATGATAGAGATCATACCATGCATATTTTTCAACCAGAAATCTATGAAACTTGAAGTCAACCACAAGAAAAAATTTGGAAAGACCACAAATACATGGAGGTTAAAGAATATCCAACTAAAGATTGAACGGGTTAACCTCGAAATTAAAAAATATATGAAAAAAAATGGAAGCAAATGAAAACACAATGGTACAAAATCTTTGGGATGTAGCAAAAGCAGTCATAAGACAGAAGTACAAGCAATCCAGGACTACCTTAAGAACCAAGAAAAGTCTCAAATATACAACCTAACCTTACATCTAAAGGAGCTAGAAAAGGAACAGCAAATGAAGTCTAAAGCCAGCAGAAAAAGGGAAATAATAAAGATAAGAGCAGAAAAAATGATACAGAAACAAGCATAGGAAAAAAAATAGAACAGATAAGTGAAGTCAAGAGCTGATTCTTTGAAAGAATTAATGAAATTGGTAAACCTCTAGCATGACTTATTAAAAAGAAAAGAGAAAGGACCCAAATAATTAAAATCATGAATGACAGAAGAGAGATCAAAACCAACACCACAGAAATGCAACCAATTATAAGAGAATATTATGAAAAATTATATGCCACGAAATTGGGCAATCTGGAAGAAATGGGTAAATTTCCAGAAACAAAGTACCAAAACTGAAACTGGAAGAAATCGAAATTTGACCAGACCCATAACCAACAAAGACATTGAATCAGTATCAAAAATCTCCTAACAAACAAAAGTCCAGATGGCTTCCTAGGGGAAGTCTACAGAAATTTAAGAACAGTTAATACCTATTTTTTTCAAACTGCTCCAAAAAATAGAAATGGAAAGAAAACTTCCAAACTGATTCTATGAGGCCAGCATTACCTTGATTCCAAAACCAAATAAATACCCCACTAAAAGGGAGAATTATAGGTCAATATCCCTGATGAACAAGTATGCAAAAATTCTCAACAAGATACTAGCAAATCAAACCCAACATTACATTAAAAGAATTGTTCACCATGATCAAGTAGGATGTATTCCTGAGTTGCAGGTGGTTCAATATTCACAAATCAATCAATGTGATACAACACATCAATAAAGAAAGGCTAAGAATCATACGATCCTCTCCATAGATGCAGAAAAAAGCATTTGAAAAACTACAGCATCCCTTCTTGATAAAACCTGAACAAAAGTAGGAATAGAGAAAACTTACCTCAACATCTTTTTCTTTTAAATTTTTTAACGGTTATTTATTATTGAGAGACAGAGAGACACAGAGCGTGAGCAGGGGAGGGGTAGAGAGAGGGGGAGACACAGAATCTGAAGCAGGCTCCAGGCTCTGAGCTGTCAGCACAGAACCCAACGCAGGGCTCAAACTCACAAACTGTGAGATCATGACCTGAGCCCAAGTCGGTCACCCAACCAACTGAGCCACCAGGTGCCCCAAAACTTACTTCAACATCTTAAAGACTGAATATGAAAGAACCACAGCTAATATCTTCGATGGGGAAAAACCAAGAGTTTTTCCTCTACAATCAGGAATAAGACAGGGATGTCCACTCTCGTCATTATTATTTAACACAGTACTGGAAGTCCTAGCCTCAGCAATCAGACAACAAATCAGCAAGAAAGAAGTCAAACTTTCTTTATTTGCAGACAACATGGTACTCTATGTAGAAAACCAAAATGACTCCACCAAAAAATTGCTAGAACTGATACACAAATTCAGCAAAAGCACAGAATATAAAATCAATGTACAGAAATAAGTTGCATTTCTATAAACCAACAGTGAAGCATCAGAAAGAGAAATAAAGGAATTGATCCCATTTACAATTGCATCAAAAACCATAAGATACCTAGGAAACAATCAAACCAAAGAGATAAAAGACCTGTACTCTGAAAACCATAGAACATTTAAGAAAGAAATTGAAGAGGACACAATGAAATGGAAAAACATTCCATGCTCATGGATTAGAAGAACAAATATTATTAAAATGTCTATACTACCCAAAGCAATCTACACATTTAATGCAATCCTTATCAAAATACCACCAGCATTTTTCACAGAGCTAGAACAATAATCCTAAAACTTGTATGGAACTACAAAAGACTCTGAATAGCCAAAGAAATCTTGGAAAACAAATGCAAAGCTGGAGGCATCACAATTCCAAACTTCAAGCTTTATTAAAAACTGTAGTCATCAAGACAGTATGGTACTGGCACAAAAACAGACACATAGATCAATGGAAGAGAATAAAAAACCCAGAAATGGACTCAACAACTATATGGTCAACTAATCTTCAACAAAGCAGGAAAAAAGATAGTCTCTTCAACAAATGGTGTTGGGAAAACTAGATGGTACATGTGAAAGAATGAAATTGGATCACTTTCTTAGACCATACACAAAAGTAAATTCAAAACGGATGAAAGACCTAAAGGTGAGACAAGAAACCATCAAAATCCTGGAGGAGAACACAAGCGGCATCCTCTTTGACCTTGGCCATAGAAACTTCTTACTCAACACGTCTCCAGAGGCAAGAGAAACAAAAGCAAAAATGAACTATTGGGACTTCATCAAAATAAAAACCTTTTGCACAGTGAAGAAAACAATCAACAAAGTGAAAAGGCAACCTATGGAATGGGAGAAGATATTTGCAAATGACATATCTGACAAATGGTCAGTATCCAAAATCTATAAAGAACTTATCAAACTCAACACCCAAAGCACAAATAATCCAATGAAGAAATGGACAGAAAACCCAAATAGACACTTTTCCAAAGAAGACATCCAGATGGCTAACAGACACATGAAAAGATGCTCAACATCACTCATCATCAGGGAAATACAAATCAAAACCACAATGAGATACCACCTCACATCTGTCAGAATGGCTAAAAACAACTCAAGAAACAACAGATGTTGGCAAGGATGCAGATAAAGGGGAACTCTCTTACACTGCTGGTGGGAATGCAAACTGGTGCAGCCACTCTGGAAAACAGTATGGAAGTTCCTCAGAAAGTTAAAAACAGGGGTGTCTGGGAAGCTCAGTCGGTTAAGCATCTAACTTCAGCTCAAGTCATGATCTCATGGCTCGTGAGTTCGAGCCCCATGTTGAGGTCTAGGCTTACAGATCAGAGCCTAGATCCTGTTTCGATTCTATCTCCCTCTCTCTCTCTGCCCCTCCCTCACTTGCATGCACACACGTACACATGCACTGTCTATCTCTCAAAAATAAACTTTTTTTAAGTTAAAAATAGAACTACCCTATGATCTAGCAATTGCACTACTAGATATTTACCAAAAGGATACAAAAATACTGATTCAAAGGGGGTACATGCACCCCAAAATGTTCATAGCAGCACTATCAACAATAGCCAAATAATGGAGAGAGCCCAAATGTCCATTGAGTGATGAATGGATAAAGAAGAAGTGGTGTGTATATACAATGAAATGTTACTCAACCATCAAAAAGAATGAAATCCTGCCCTTTGCAATGACATGGATAGAGCTAGAGTGTATTATGCTAAGTGAAATAAGTCAGTCAGAGAAAGACAAAACCATATGATTTCAGTTATATCTGTAATTTATGAAACAAAACAGATAAACAGGGGGAGGGAGAAAAACAAGACAGGGAGAGAAAATAAGAGACTCTAACTGTAAAGAACAAACTGAGGTTTGAGGAACAGGAGGTGGGTGGGGAATGGGCTAAATGGATGATGGGTATTAAGAGGAGCACTTGTGATGAGCACCCGGTGTTATATGTAAGTGCTGAATTACTAAATTCTATTCCTGAAACCAATATTACACTATTTGTTAACTAACTAGAATTTAAATAAAAACTTGAAACAAAAATAAATAATTTTAAAAAATTTTAAAGTTTATAGAGAGCTTTTTCGAATTCTCGCACATTTTCAAATTTTAAAACTTCTAAATAATTTGTGTTTCCGTGAAAATTTTGTGGAAATTTTAAAATACAGAGAACTAAACTTGTGGGTGTGAAAGCCTACATGTGCCTCAATGGAAATGCATATATGAGAAAAGAAGAGAGCCAAAAAATTAAATATCCCATTTTCCAACATGAGAAGTTAGAAAATGAATATAATAAATTCAGAGAAAGTAGAATAGATACAAAACAGACAAGAAAAAGCCAGAAGTTGGTTCCTTCAAAAGACTTATAACTATACACAACTCTTGTTAACTTGATCAAGCAAAACAAAATTATATATTTATGTACCTTCTTTGGAGAAATGTCTGCTTAAGTTATTTGCCCATTGTTTAATTGGGTTATTTGGTTTTTGCTGTTGAGTTGTTTGAGTTCCTAATATATCTATAAATAACCTCTTATGAGGGGCACCTGGGTGGCTCAGTTGGTCAGGCGTCTGACTGTGGCTCAGACACAGCTCTGAGCTTTGGCTTTGGCTTTGGCAAAGCTCATGAGTTCAAGCTCCACGTCAGGCTCTGTGCTGACAGCTTCAGAGCCTGGAGTCTGCTTTGGATTCTGTGTCTCCCTCTCTCTCTCTGCTCCTCCCCAAATTGCACTCTGTCTCTCTATCAAAAATAAATAAACATTAAAAAATGTTTTGGGGGAGCCTGTGTGGCTCAGTCAGTTGAGCATCTGACTTTGGCTCAGGTCATGATCTCATGGCTTGTGAGTTCAAGCTCTGCGATGGGCTCTGTGCTGACAGCTCAGAGCCTGGAGCCTCTTCAGATTCTGTGTCTTTCTCTCTCTCTCTGCTCCTTCCCCTGCTCACACTCTGTCTCTCAAAAATAAATAAACATTAAAAAAATGTTTTTTAAATAAATAAATAACCTCTTATGAGATACATGGTTTGCAAGTATTTTCTCCCATTCCAGAGGCTGCCTTCTGACTCTGTTGATTGTTGCCTTTGCTGGACATAAAGTTTTTAGTTTGAGATAGTCCCACCTGTTTATTTCTGTTTTTGTGTGCCGTTGATTTTATATCCAAGAAATCATTGCCAAAAACGATGTCAAGAATTTTTTCCCCTATGTCTTCTCCTAGAAGTTTATAGTTTCAGATTTACATTTAAGCTTTTAACCATTGTGAGTTGATATTTGTGTATGGTGTAAGTTAGGAATCCATTTTTGTTATTGTTAACCTTAATACTAAAACTGCCAGTTATTTTACCAGCAAAAAGATGGGTTTATTTAGGAATAGCAGAGACTTACAATCAGAGACAAGCAAGCTATAGCAAAACCATAGACAAGTCAACAGTACAAGGAGAGAAATACTTTTTTTCATAGGAAAGGAGGGAGTTGGGAATGGCTGTTATAAACAAAAGCGTAAACTGGGAGTTCAAAGCATAGTGGCTTCTTGTTGGCTGACTTGTGACAGTACCTTATTTGCTGGGCTATTGGCAGGGAAGAAGAAACGTTCCCTCCTTCTACTGGGATAGTAAAGTACTATCTAATGCAAGATCCTTCTCTTCCTGTTATATTTGCAATTGGCAAAAAGTGGTAGGATATGAGAGCTCCACCTAGTGGCCTTCCCACTCCATTTTAGTGAGGTTTCCCTCCATTAATTTTCACATTTTGCATATGGATATTCAGTTTTCCCAACACCATTTGTTAAAGAGACTATCCATTCCCCCATTGTGTAATCTTGCCATTCTTAATCAAAGATCAGTTGACCATATACACACTTAGTTTTATATCTTGGCTCTAGAGTCTGTTCCCTTGGTCTGTATGCCTGTCTTTATGCCAGTTGCCAGTACCATACTGTTTTAATTATTGTAGCTTTGTAGTATCATTTGAAATAGGAAGTGTGATGCCTCCAACTCCTTCTTCTTTCCCAAGATCACATAAATTGCCAACAAGCACATGAAAATATGTTCAATATCATTAACTACTAGGGAAACGCAAATCAAAACTACAATGAGATATCACTTCACACATATTAAGATGGCTATTATCAAAAGAAGAAAAAAGATAACAAGTGTTGGTGAGGTGTGGAGAAATTGCAACCCTTAAGCACGATTGGTAGGAATGTAAATTGGTGCATTCATTATGCAGAGCAGTATAGTGTTTCCTCAAAAAATTAAGAATAGAATTACCATACCAGTATCTCAAAGAGTATCTGTAGTCCCACATTTATTGCAGCATTATTCACAATAGCCAAGATATGGAAACAAGTATCCACCAAGTATCCACCAACAGATAAGTGGGTAAAGAAAATCTGATATTCATATTCAATGGAATATTATTCAGCCTTGAAAAGGAAGGAAATCTTGCCATTTTGACAACATGAATGATACTGGAGGCCATTATGCTAGTGAAATAGCCATTCACAGGACAAATACTACAGGATTCCACTTATATGAAGTGTCTGAAATAGTCAAACTTGGGGTGCCTGGGTGGCTCAGTCAGATAAGCGTCTGACTTTGGCTCAGATCGTGATCTCAAGGTTCATGAGTTGGAGCCCCACATCAGGCTCTCTGCTGTCAGATCAGAGCCTGCTTCATCTGTCCCCCTCTCTCTTTGTCCTTCCCCCACTCTCTCTCTTTCTCTCAAACATTAATAAATTTTAAAAGTGAATTAATTTAATTTAATTAATTAATTAAAATAAAACAAAATGAAATAGTTAAACTCATAGAAACAGAGAATACAATGGTGATTGCCAGGAGCTAGGAAATACAGATGTTTTCCATTGGTTATAAAATTTCAGTTATATTAGATGAATAAGTTCTAGACATCTATTGTGCCGCATAGTGCCTAAAGTTAACAATATGGTATTGTATGTTTCAAAATGTGTTAAAAGGATAGATATCTTAAGTGTCTTACCATCAAAAAGAGGAAAACTAAGGGACACAAGGAAACTTTGGAAGATATTAAATGTCTGTTACTTTAAAATTTTTTTTTAACGTTTATTTATTTTGGGGACAGAGAGAGACAGAGTATAAAAGGGGAAGGGGCAGAGAGAGAGGGAGACACAGAATCGGAAGCAGGCTCCAGGCTCTGAGCCATCAGCCCAGAGCCCAACGCAGGGCTGGAACTCACGAACCGTGAGATGGTGACCTGAGCTGAAGTCGGATGCTTAACCGACTGAGCCACCCAGGTGCCCCAAATGTCTGTTACTTTAATTGTAGTGATGGGATCATGGGTATTTGGATATATCCAAACTGATAAAATTGTACACATTAAATATGTGCACTTCTTTGTATATCAATTATACCTCAATAATATACTTAATACACAGAGAGAGGAACAGAGGGAGAGACAGAGACAGAGACAGATAGAGAAAATCAAGTAGAATATATCGACATGATACAGATATATCATTTTTTAATTTTTTTTAAATCCGTTGCTTTAAAAAAATTTTTTTTAATGTTTATTTTTGAGAGAGAGCAAGAGAGAGAGACAGAGCATGAGTGGGGGAGGAGCAGAAAGAGAGGGAAACAGATTCCAAAGCAGGCTTCAGGCTCTGAGCTGTCAGCACAGAGCCCGACGTGGGGCTCAAACTCACAAACCACAGATGGTGACCTGAGCTGAAGTCAGATGTTCAATGAACTGAGCCACCCAGGTGCCCCTATCATTTTTTTTTTTTAATAATGAAAATGCTTAGGGGCGCCTGGGTGGCTCAGTTGGTTGAGCATCTGACTTCAGCTTAGGGCATGATCTCATAATTTGTGAGTTCGAGCCCCACATAAGGCTCTCTGTTGTCTGCACAGAGCCTGATTCAGATCCTCCGTCCCTCTCTCTCTCTCTGCCCCTCCCCCACTTGTGCTCGCTCTGTGTCTTTCAAAAATAAATAAACAAAAAATAAACATAAAAAAAATAATGAAACTACTATAAAAAAACTTTATGCCAATGAATTTTAAAACTGTAAAGATGAAATAGACAAATTCTTTAAAAAATATACTCATACTTTGGGATATCTGGGTGGCTCAATCAGTTAAGCGTCTGACTTCAGCTCAGGTCATGACCCCGTGGTTCATGGGTTCAAGCCCCGCATCAGGCTCTGTGCTGATAGCTCAGAGCCTGGAGCCTGCTTCAGATTCTGTGTCTCCTTCTCTCTCTACCCCTCCCCTGCTCACACTCTTTCTCTCTCTCTCAAAAATAAATAAACATTTAAAAAAAATATATATATATACACATGTATATTCATATTTTTTTCTTGAGTGAGTTCTAATAAGTTATATATATTTTTAAAGAAGAATGTATAGAAACTTTTAAATTGAGCAAAATTAAACAACATTGTGGATTTATGCTTCTTTAATAAAATTATTTTTCAAAAAAAGCAAAAGAAATATAAACAAAAAAGAAATAGTGATTGTTTCTGGATGAAAAACAAGATAAAGGAATAGGGGTTGGGAGAATAGGTGCAATGATAGATAGGCTCACAGGTATTTATTTTATTGTGCTTTTTAACTCAAATATATGTTACATATTTTATAAATATGTAGTATTTTATAACAAAAAATAGAAAAAAATTAGATTAGTAGATAATATTTTTTTTCTTTCAGATTTGCAATTATTCAAATTAGTTATATATTCACTATTTGCAAAGATAGGAGCAACTCATGCTCTAATTCACTGTTGCTGACGGAACTTTATTTTTTTTTAATGTTTATTTATTTTAGAGAGAGAGAGAGTGCAAGCAGAGGAGGGGCAGAGAGAAAGGGAAACACAGACTCCCAAGCAGGCTCCAGGCTCTGAGCTGTCAGCACAGAGCCCAACGTGGGGTTCAAACGCAAACCTTGAGATCACGACCTGAGCCCAAGTCGGACGCTTAACCAACTGGGCCACCCAGGCACCCCTCTGCTGCTGATGGAATTTTAAATCAACCTAATCATTTTATTTTAAAAAATTTTTTTTTCAACGTTTTTATTTATTTTTGGGACAGAGAGAGACAGAGCATGAACGGGGGAGGGGCAGAGAGAGAGGGAGACACAGAATCTGAAACAGGCTCCAGGCTCTGAGCCATCAGCCCAGAGCCTGACGCGGGGCTCGAACTCACGGACCGCGAGATCGTGACCTGGCTGAAGCCGGACGCTTAACCGACTGCGCCACCCAGGCGCCCCTCAACCTAATCATTTTATAGGGCGCTTTTGCCATATTTAATCAAGCCTTACAAATACATTTTGGCCCAGCAATTTCATTTCTATTAAGTAAATATGGAGACGTAATCCAAGCTGTGTGTATATAAAAAGGTACATCATCTTTCATAGCAGAGTTGTTGAAAGCTAAAAGTTGGAAATGACTTAAACGTCAGCAATGAAGTACTGACTAAAACAATATGGCTATTGATCTATTGTTAGATCTATTGATCTATTGATACAATAGATTATCATATAGTAACCAAGACTAAAACAATATGGCTATTGATCTATTGTTAGATCTATTGATCTATTGATACAATAGATTATCATATAGTAACCAAGAACTACATGCTAGAAGTAGATTTATCAGCGTGAAAAAAATTATACATCATATTGGTATTGTTAAATGGATTATAGAACAATGTGATCCTATTTTGTATAATTTTTCACATGCATAAAGGAAAATCCTAAAAAAAATATAGCAGAATTTTGACAGTTATATTTGAGTGAAATGATTTTTGGTGATTTTTTTTCTTTTCTTCCTTATGCTTACGTAATGTAAGCTACAAATGTACTTTAGATTCCACAAGTTTATTATCCTGAATAAGTTTAACATTTGTGCTAAATCTACTAGATTTCTCTCATTTCTTTCCATTCCTTGCAATTTAGAAAGAAACAGTTGTTTCTCTTTCTCTCAGCTTTTATTTACCATTTGCTCTTTGGACAGAAACAAATAATTATTTACTTCCCACTGTAGGCCAGGAATCCATCCAGGTACAAAGATCAAAACACCATGTTTTCTGTTGTATGGACCTTCCTTCCCTGTGGACAGAAACAAAAAATAATTGGGGCACCTGAGTGGCTCAATCAATTAAGTGTCCAACTCTTGATTTTGACTCAGGTTATGATTTCACAGTCGTGAGATGCAGCCCCTCATCAAGCTCTACATAGGGCTCAGCGCTGGGCCCTGAGCTCAAGATTCTTTCTCCCTCTACCCCTCCCCCACTTGTGTGCACGCACTGTCTCTCAAAAAAATTTTTTTAAGAAACAAAAAATAATTAATAAAACAATAGAAAGCAATCATTCAAATGGAGATGTTCAACAACGCATTTAATAGAGAATGACTGGAGTAGAAAGGCAAGAGGGAACTTTAGATAGGAAGTCTTCTCTTGGGGTTGACACTCAGGCTGAAACTTGAATGATGAGAAGGAGCCAGCCCTGCCTATACCCAGGCAAAGCTCTCTGCAAGTGGAAGAAAAGGCCAGTGTACACATCTCAGACCATGAGCTGGGTGTATTCAAACAACAGAAAGTCCAAAATGGCTAAGAAGAGCAAAAACGGGTCAATGAAGTTGGCAAAACCAAATCTTGTCAGGTTTTACCAATCCTGGTTAGGCAGTGAGGTGGAGTAGGTATCCATCCCCCATCATGCTGTGGTGTCAACCTGCCCAAAGCGTCCAGAGCTTTCCATGAGCTTCTCTTCTTCCCAGGGCATGCACTTACCTCAGAAGACTGGTCAGCATGGGATCTGGCCCCATCCATAACATTTACAAATTCACGAATTCCCTCTACTCAAACCCTTTTGTTGAGTCTGCCCACCCTACCACACCGCTTACTTTCTCACCATAATTTTTTGCCTCAGAGATGGATCATCCCTCTCTACAATTAAGTTGCATAGTCCTAACACAATTTTCTACAGTTCCTAGCATGGGACTTAGAACATAGTAAGTATTCAATACCTTTTTTGATTAATTACATTTCTATTCATGTAATTTTTTCATAACCTAGTCAGCTTGGTAACTTCTTCTGGCACATTAAAAAAGCACCACAGATAACCAAAACAAGCTTCATAGAACTATTGCATAGCTCTTAAGAAGGCAATTTTAATCTACAAGGAAGTGTAGAAAGTAAATTGAATTGTGGCATGTTGAAGTATCAAGGAATTTTATCATTTAAAAGAGTCTTGTTAGGAAAAGAGTACATTCTTTTTTTTTTTTAAGTAATCTCTACACCTAGAATGGGGCTCGAGCTTACAACCCCAAGACCAACAGTTGCATGCTCCATGACTGAGCCAGCCAGACAGCCCAGGAAAAGAGTACCTTCTTGACCAAAGTCTGATGAATGGAGGAAAGGAAATAATTTCTGGACAGCATGAAAGAAGGTCATCAAAACTGAGAAGTGGTTTTAATGTTTTAATTCCTTTTATTGAATAGGCACATATATAACATTATAGACCAAGAATTGTTTAAAGCACTTTACAAATATTAATTTGTTCAATCTTTATAACTTATGAGGAAGATACCTTTAGCCATAAGGAACTGCCATTTTGGTAAGTCAAAAAAAATATCAGAAATCTCAGAGTGTTCAACTTAACCTCTATTTTACAGATGACAGAATTTAGACATAAAGAGCTAAAGCAATTAGTATATTAGTAAAAAGCAAAGCTAAGTTTTGAAGTCAGGCAGTCTGGCTCAAGAGTGTGTGCTTGTAACCATGTCACTGAAAAAGAAAAGAGTTTACCTAACTCTGAGGAATCACTGATGATTTCAGTATAATTAGGGCAAGAATTAGCGCTACTCAGGACAGAATTATTAAATAGGTCATTGTCTTTGTCCATTATCTGGCCCCGATCATTTAAATCTCCTAACATACAGGAACACAGTTTTTGAAAGAACTGAAGTAATTATAAAGGCTTAGTTCATAGTTGCCATGTGCACTAGTTGAAAAGCCTAAGAAGCCATAATCCAGTGATCCAATTTCAGGCTGATAAGATTTCTAAAAAACACAAAAATAATTCAAAATAACTTTAGCTCTTTGTTTTCATTTAATGAAGGGCAGTATATTTTGAAAGGTAAGAGATAGGGGCACCTGGGTGGCTCAGTGGGTTAAGCATCAGACTCTCGATTTTCAGCTCAGGTCATGATCTCGAGTTCAAGTCCCACATTGGCTCCGCACTGACAGTGCTCTCTCCTTTTCTCTCCCCCTCCCCCATTCGTACGTGCTCTCTCTCTCTTTCTCAAAATAAATACATAAACATTTAAAAAAAAAAAAAGATAAGAGGGGCACCTGGGTGGCTCAGTTGCTTAGGTGTTTGACTTCGGCTTGGGTCATGATCTCACAGTTCATGGGTTCAAGCCCCACTGAGAGCTCAGAGCCTGGAGCCTACTTTGGATTCTGTGTGTGTGTCTCTCTCCCTCCCCTACTCATGTTCTCTCTCTCTCTCTCTCTCTCTCTCAAAAATAAATAAACATTTTTAAAAACTGAAATGGTCTTCTTTCTCTGAAAAAGGAGGTATTTTAAAAAGTAAAAAAAATTAAATTAAAAAAAGGTAAGAGATAGACAACAGTATTTCTTTAAAATCCTCTTTTTGTCTTTTATCTATTTGTTTCACACACTACAGCTACTCCCACACATCTCACTATAGGACCTCAAAAGAAAAAAAAAAGAAAAACACTATCCCTAATAATTTCAATTTTGTCAAATTTCCAAAGCACTTTTCTTCAGATTCTGCATTACAAACCCCAAAACTCAATATGATAAGGGAAGATTCTGCTCAGCACACAAAGCTGGAAAAGAGATATAAGAGGCCAGTACAGAATCTCTTTTATAAAGGAGGGAAAAGAAAATGTGGAAATAGTCATATATTAATACTTTTATTCCATCACATTTCATAAGAAAGCACATCATATCCTCCTTGGTTGTGAGCAGAAAATACATTAAGAAATTCTGGAGTTAATTAAACTAGTAAGTAGAATATCCATGGTACTGTGTTTCATCAGATTCATGTCTGTAGTACAGTCAGGGAATGTTAGAGATGCTTGTCTTTCTTGATATCAAAATTACTTAAAACATCTTCCTGAAACTCGACACCTGACTGAATATTCTCCTCATTGCCACTTTCACCTCTTTATTCCTAAAAGTATAGATGGCAGGGTTCAGAAATGGGGTAATAATTACATCAAAAATGGCAAGGAACTTATCCACTGGCACTGTGGGAAATGGCCATGAATACACAAAAATACATGGACCAAAAAACAAGACTACCACTGTGATGTGAGCTGACAGAGTAGAGAGGGCCTTGGACAAGCCACCTGAAGAACGTTGCCAAACAATGACCAAGGTGAAGATATAGGAAATAACCAAAATGAAAAACGTCCCCAGAGAGATGAAACCACTATTGGCAGTGACCATGAGCTCCAATCTGTAAGTGTCTGTGCAGGCAAGCCTAATAAATCGAGGAAGATCACAGTAAAAGCTGTCCAGTTCATTGGGGCCACAGAGTGGCAGGTTTACAACAAACACAAGTTGGCTCAGTGAGTGGATGATCCCAATGGTCCAGGCCACCACCAAGAGTAAAATACAAGTTCTGAAGTTCATGATGGTCAGGTAGTGAAGAGGCCTGCATATAGCAACATAACGGTCAAGGGCCATGGCAATGAGCAGAACCATCTCAGTTCCTCCAATAACATGAATGAAGAACATCTGAGCAATGCAGCCTTGGAAAGAGATTACTTTTCTCTCCTTGAAAAGATCAGAAATCATCTTGGGAGCTGCAATGGAGGAAACCCACATGTCAATAAAAGAGAGGTTGGCCAGCAGGAAGTACATAGGGGAGTGTAAATGGGAGTCAGAGATCACTGTGAGCACAATGAGGAGGTTTCCTAAAATACCTGTGACATAGAACACAGAGAAAACTAGAAATAAGACAAGCTGCATCTTCAAAGAATTGGTGAGTCCCACCAACACAATCTCAGACACCACCGAATTATTTCCTCCCCCCATGGTTTCAGTCACTTTGGGCTCCAAATTTGCCTGAAAGAACAGGAAAAAATAAGAAATTGGGATTATTGGCCATATCAGTCAAGGTTCCATTAGAGAAGCAGAACCACTAGGAGATAAAATACTAAGGGATTTGTTAGTGATTTGACCTTACATAATCATGAAAGGTGAATCGGCAATCTCTGGAAGTCTGTTGTCTTTGCATCTGATGCTGTAGCTTGAAGTCCACGGGACACGCAGCCAGGAAGAAAAGATGGGTGTAAAATGGAATAAAACAAAAATAAACTGGAACCCACAAGCAAGAGCTAAAGTTCCCAAGGTCAGACGAAAATGAGTGTCAATGTTCTTTGCCGCTAACCTCAATGGTGTGAATGTATTGAGAAACCAAGGCCTTCACCACAGAGCTGAACACACAGCTGTCCCACAAGTCAGAGAAGCCGAAGAAGGATCCCAAGTGGCAGTTGCAGTCCTGGCCCCTGCCTCATACCAATGAGATAAGCTAGCAAAGAAATGACAATGTGTGCGAGTGGCAAATATGGCTGCTGTTTCACTTTGACCTCAAAATATTGCAAAAGAATTTCTCTTATAACCTATTGTAGTTGCAAACATACAGAAAAAGGAATTCTAGAGGACGTAGCTCAATCTAGCCAAGCTGACACAATACAAAGCCACCACGTTGCCTACTTAAAAGAATGTACAAATTTTGAAAATTATCTGTCACCTCTAATCATTTGGTCAAATCATGATCACAGTGGCACCTAAGCAGATATGAAAAAGGCTCTAAATCCATTGGTCCTAATCTCACTCCATCTCCCACCAATTTCCCTTATTATTACTGACTCCATTTAAAATTTTACCATGGGCTCTCTTCTGATTTCAGTAAGCCACTTCAAGAGAGAACTGTAAAAGACTTTAAATAGAGTTTTGGTGAAAGGAAAACGAAGGTGCTAAGTATTATATGCCAATAAACTGTTGCTTCTACTAGCCCATAGGACTTTCAAAATGCCCAAAAACATATGAAGAAAAACAAAACTTGCAGAACTACAGAAGGAAATAGAGAAATTCTGTTCCAATTTTAGTATATGTGCTGCCGAAGCGAGCACGAAAATAGAGAAATTCTGTATATTTGTGGCAATAGTGGGAGAATGAAATACACTTCTTTCAGTGAATAATAGGGCAAACTGACAAAATGTTGGACAGCATATGAAGGTTTAAAAACATGATTAATCTAATTGAATTATATAGATCCCTGTCCCTGATATATGCAGAATACTCAAGCATTTATAGAATATTACAAAATTTTACCAAATGCTATATTATAAAGCAAATCTTAACAAATTCAAGATTGCTACCATGAAAATAATATCCTAGCCCAAAGCAATGAAGGTGGAACCACTAACCAAAATACAGCTAGAAAATCTTCATATGTTTGGAAATTAGGTAATGCATTTTTAAATAACTCTTGGGTCAAAGATGAAATCACAATGGAAATTAGAAAATGTTTTAAACTGAGTTATAAAATATTTTATACCAAATCCTGTAAGATACAGCTAAAGCAGTATTTAGAGGGAAATACATAGTCTAACTGCTAATGTTAGATAAAGAAAAAAGGTTTGAAATTAATTTAAAATGTAATGAGCTAAGTATCCATCTTTAAAAACTAGATAATACAACCGCCATACAAAAAGAATAAGAAAGGAAATCATATAGTATAAATGAATGAAATAGAAAACAAAAAATCTACAAAATCTACAAAAAAAAAGGCTATTCTTTAATAAGACAAGTAAAATTGATAAGCCTCTGCTGAAAGTAATCAAGGAAAAAAGAGAGATGGCACATAGGACTAATATCAAGAACAAAAGAGGAGTCTAAGTAGAGATGTTACAGACATTAAAAGCCCAATAAGAGCCTATAATAAACAACTTTAGGCCAACATATTCCAAAATTTTAATCATATCAGCAAATATCTAGTAAAACATAACTTACCAAAATTCACTATGCTGTACATTCTTGATTCATTGTCCCTCTTCTCCATCCACCCTGCTCTGTACCTCTGGGAAGGATCTTTAAGGACTGCATAAACTGGGCTCCCTTGCTGTCACTGATGGCTAGTTTTGGTCAATTAGAGGCACTAACAAGAAACAAGAGGCCAGGAAGAGTGAGTGAAAGATAAGGATATCAATCTCCTGACCATCCCCTCCAAACCTTGTGCTTGCAATGTCTGCCTTTCTTTTTATTTTTTTTTTTTTATTTTTTTTTTTTTACATTTTTTTATTTATTTTTGGGACAGAGAGAGACAGAGCATGAACGGGGGAGGGGCAGAGAGAGAGGGAGACACAGAATCGGAAACAGGCTCCAGGCTCTGAGCCATCAGCCCAGAGCCTGACGCGGGGCTCGAACTCACGGACCGCGAGATCGTGACCTGGCTGAAGTCGGACGCTTAACCGACTGCGCCACCCAGGCGCCCCACCTGCCTTTCTTTTTAATGGGGCCAGCTGTCTCCCACAAGCATAATTTCCTTTACAGATCCCAGCAACTGGGATGCTTCACCAGCTCCTTACTGGTCTCCTTTAATCCTATCCTCATCTTTCTTTTTTTTTTTTTCTTTAATAGGATTTTTTTAATTTTTTTAATATGAAATTTATTGTCAAATTGGTTTCCATACAACACCCAGTGCTCATCCCAACAAGTGCCCTTAATACCCCTCACCCGCCCTCCCCTCCCTCCCACCCCCCATCAACCCTCAGTTTGTTCTCAGTGTTTAAGAGTCTCTTATCCTCACCTTTCTAAATAGTCTGTTCATTGTTCATCTTCCCTCTATTATTCTACTTGACTGTGCTGTTTTCTGTGGGAACAAATGATAAAATCGGAAACATAAATAATCCTACAACTGCATTAAAGAGATTAAGGAATTTAAATCCAATTTTAAAAATCTTCCCAGAAATATAACACTGGTTTTAATGGCAAAATCTACCAAAACTTCAAGGAACCAATAATTGTATTTCTACTGACATTGCATAGAAAGTGAGAAAACTTTCTTCCCTACCTTATTTTATGACACTAATATAATGTCGATACTAAAATTTGACCAGGGCAGTATGAGAAAAAAAATTCTTTAGGACAACGTCACCCACGGATTTAGATACAAAATAGATAAAAATAGTTTGCTATAAAGAGGAAAAGGGGGAGGAGGGCAGTAAAGCAGTCTGGGTTCCCAAAAGCAAGCGCTGAGGTGGAGTTTAGGGTACAAGTTGCTCATGGGTGGTTAACACCTTTAAAGGGAAGTCAGAGAAGGCAGGATTGGGCAAAGAATGAAATCTAACTATGACGCAGACCCAACAAATCCCCACCACAGAGAGCTATGGAGTGAGCTCAGATTGCCCCATGTGGGGTGAAAATAGCTGAGCACTTGTACCTCCCTTCACTCAGTCATCCACCACATGTGGGCTGCTCTGGTGCGACCTCAGGGCCGCCTGCTGATGGCACTCCCCACAGCTGGGCAGCAAGTCCCTCCCTAAAGGGAAACCCAGGCGGCAGGGAGGGCAGGAGATGATGGATTCTAGTGTAGACATGCCAAGTGTGAAGTGAAAGGTGGACATCCAGGTTTAAGTATCCAGTAGTATTCATTTTTAAACAATGTGGATCTTTTTTTGCTTTTGCCTAATTTGCATACATAAATGGTAAAAAAAAGAGAAGAAAAAGCAAGGGATTCTTAACACAAAAATCAGCTGGAGGTTAACTGTAGGGGAACAAAAATAGAGAAACACAGGAGCTTTATAAGGTACTTAAAAAACTATCTTTTAATCTGAGCGATAAGTGCACGGGAGTTTACCTTATTATTTTTAGTATACATATGTTTATATACTCTTTTGTATGTAGAATATTTCACACTTTTTAAAAAATAACCAAAAGAGATGGGTAGGGATATTCCAGAGAGGAAACAGCATATGGAAAGGTACAGAAGTGAGAGTAAACAAGCAGTTTTGGGGGGGAAGCAATGACTTTTTTGGCTTCAATGCAAGCTGTGTAGGAGAAACATAAGAGATAAAAAGTAAAGATACATGGGAAACAGATTGCAGAGGTCCTGGAAAGCCAGGCTATGGAGGATGAAATACTCCATGATGGAGAAGGAACCATTTGGGGGATTTAAGTTGAGAAATGTTATATATGTAAAGTAGTGTTTTTTTAAAGAAGCCAAGGCTAGGGAGGTGACTTAGAAATCATCTGCATGAATATGATCATTGAAGCCACAAGATATATATGTATCTAGAGGAAGGGTCAAATACGATATGAGAAAAGCCCAAGATTTAAAGTCTGGAAAAAAGAACCAAAAACAGAGAAAGAAAATTTCCAGAAAACCAGAGGGCTCAAGGCTCTAGAAGTCAAGAAATGAGATTATTCCAGAAGGTGGATAGTGTTGCAGTGGAATCAAGAATAGGAATTAATTCAGTGTTTCTGGGATCAAAAATAAGAAAATTGGTATTTGAGGGAAGACCCTTCTAGGAATTCTTCACTAATGTATTTCCAGTGCCTAGAATGTAACACATCAGTTATGCTCAATAAATAATTATGGAATGAATGAATATTAGAAGGAGGAACTCAGATTGCCCAGGATTAAGGTAAAATCAGGTTGTTAATACAGTTAGTCTATTGAGAGTATACAATTTAAAAATTAACAAAGGAGAAGGATACATGGAGAGAGCCCAAAATAAAAGGACTTTTTAATGATTAAATAAACAGCAGAAATGAGAGTTTCATAGGAACAAATGGGGAAGAATATCAAAGTGCCTAACCGCCAGAGGTAATTGGCCATAGGCTCTGGAGTAGCAGAAATGGATGAAATAAAAAATAAAAATAAGGAGGCTTAGCCTTGCAAAATAAAAGGGCCATGTATTGTTCTGAGTCAGGAAGGGAAAAGGAAAAGAATTTGTAAAGATACAAAGAAAAATTATAATAAGTCTTTTTGTTATAGTGAAAAGAACACTACAGTAGAAACAGGTGAATTTGGACTGTACTAGAATCAGAAGGTCTGCCTTTTAGTGGCTATACTGTCAATAAGTTACATGGACTTTAGATTTTCACACAGATGTATAAAATAATTTCTGCCTATTACTGTCCCTTTTTTCATTTGATCATATCACGATCAAATAAATAAAAGAAAAGCCCCAAACCAAGGAAAAAATCGTCCAACATCCTGCAGTTTTATTACTTGAAGAAGAAAAAAATCCAAATTTTCCATGATTTACCTAGAATCTGGTTGGGATGGAGTGGGATCCAGGGAAGCAGGGCAGAGAAACCAAATAAGAAATAGGGAATGAACCAGTAGACCAGAGCTTCAAGATGATACAGTAGTGAGGATTAACCAGCCGAAGATGAAAAAATACAAGGGTCCTACAAAATTCTAAGTGTTCCTGGTCCCCAATCTCTGCCCACCCCTGCCCATTCTACAGCAAATTAATATTCCGGAAACACTAGCTATGCCTCTCTACTACTCCAAATTGGAGACTTCCCATTGACTAAAGAACAACCCTGGTATTCTAGGGCCTCTGTGTTTTGGCTCCAGCACTAACTCACCCTGTGTTCGGCTAAATCAGACCCTTCACCATGTCTGAAACTATCTTTTCCTCCTTTTCTTCAAACTATCCCCTCCAAATAAAACACCCTGCCTCATCTGTCTTGAAATGTTGCTCGTTTTTCACAGCCCAGTTTAAATGCCACCCATTTCATGAAACCTCCCCACTATCCTAGCAGGAAAAGAAACCTCATTCCCTCTCTTTCCCATAGCACTTCATACTTCTCATAGTACCTTTTGCCCTGCAGTATAGTTACTGTACATGACTCGTTTCCTGTGTTCCCAAGCCCTAGAGGGCAGGACCTCTGCATTCTTCATCTCTGTCATCATCCTAGCAGTTTCAGAGGGCAGAATTGTCAGTTCTAGGAAGTCAGTGTTTGCTAAATTAATTTGAGTTCATTCCTTTGCAATGTCAACTTAATTGTTTAAAATAAGATAACTTAGAAGATGAAGATTTAGAAAGCATACAAAGAGAAGAACTTGAACAATGGTGAGGGATAGAGAGAAAAAAAGGATTTAATGATAAAACAAAAATGAAGCAAAGGAGTAAGAAATAGAGAAAGAGCAATGAAAAGAATCATGTAGGAGAGAGAGAAAAGGACAAAGAATGATGCTTCCCTCAAGTTCTGAGACTAGATGGAAAAATACAGGAAAGAATGAAAAAGTAGTTTACATATTTAAAATTCCAAGGAGCCCTAGCCACACACCCAGTAAAAAGCTTTAGAAAGACAAGCTAATCTCACAAACACAAGGACCTGAGTTTTTCCTCTCAAAAAATATTTGAGGGGTGCCTGGGTGGCTTAGTCAGTTGAGCGTCCGACTTCACCTCAGGTCATGATCTCACTGTTTGTGGGTTCGAGCCCCACGTCGGGTTCTGTGCTCACAGCTCAGAGCCTGAAGTCTGCTCCAGATTCTCTGTCTCCCTCTCTCACTGCCCCTCCCCCACTCTGTCTCTCTCTGTCTCAAAAAATAAAATAAACATTAAGAAAAGAAAAAGAAAATATTTGACAGAAGGCCTCATCTGCCATAGAGAATGGCCGATCTTTAATTTGAAACCAAATTTTCCCCCTTATTCCCATTTCTTTTCTAATGAGACATTTCCCTAAATAATATTCTTCCCTTACTTACCTCTCCAGCTCTCAGCTCTTCCTGCTCCAGGCACAGTAATGCAATGTAACTTTCTATCTTCTATTCCCATGGAGTCCAGCTCATGGGGGTAAGAAATTGTGTATTTTTCTCTGTAAGCCCAGCACTCTGGTTAATGTTGAAAACATAACAGAAGCTGAAGAAGTATATTTTTGTTGAATGAAAAAAAATGGATATACAAAATACCCAGATATCAAGGTTTTATGAATCGTTCAGGAAGACCGTGGTCCTTTTAAATTAAATAGAATGTTTGACCTCAGCAATTACTTCAGATTTTTTCTTGTCCGTCATTTCTTGTAGTAACTAATTAAATGGTCAGTGTAGGAGGAGAGAACATGCAATTCCTGCTTCTTTGGCAAATGCTTGACTAAATTGAATAATTCTGTTTGCTTGATCCACTCAGAAGTTGTGTTCTACAACCAAAACCAGACATTAGTACCAACTCTGGAGTGGATGTCTGCTACCAAACTAATCTGACTCGGGAGCTGAATCTAAATATTCCATGCACATCCCAATGTCATTTACACTCCTGTGTGCCTCCTGGATCGCGCCTGACTCTTTCGCATCATGTTTCTTACCCTTGGATACGTGACACTGAATACCTCTCTATCCCTGTTTAAAGACCAATATAAATTCCCTGCAGACTATTTTTCAAACCCTGCCTGTTGACTCAGTTACTCTTCTCAACTCTTTCTCTTCTGGGTGTCCTCTTCTCCTGGACCGCAACTGGGTATTTCAAACTCTGATTTAGTTACCACTGGAGATTTCAAACTCTGATTTAGTTACCAGAAAATATCTCAGCCAACAACAATCTGATTGAATCTGTTCTGCTCATCTTTCTCACCCACCTGTTTTCTAGAAGACCTGAAATAGCAGCATCAGAAAAATCACATCTAGCATATGGAGCTATTTGAAATTCCCCCAGAGTGGAAAAGAGATAGCTAATTAGCAATACAGAAGGTAGTCAAAAATGGTACCAAACAGCACAGGGAAGACCAATATGCTTTCAATCTGTGCTGGGAATGGTCTCAGAATAAGACTGATTTTCCCAGAGCAATGTAAAAGGAGACAGTTAATGAGTCACCTAGGGGAAGAGCTCCCTCATGAATAAGTTTGATCAGGTTGTTTTTAGTTGGTTTTTGTTTTTGTTTTTGTTTTACCTCAGGTCTTAGGTGAAGTCCTAAAATTCATGAAAAAATATTTAATTACCTTTTAATGAAAATCATCTTTACTGTTCTCCTATATGCATACATATAAGACAGACACAAACACACAACCGGATATTTATTTTCTAGATACATGCATTTGGATGGGTTGAAAAAAGAAAAGCATATATCCTGAGGTTTAGAAAATACGACAATCCAAGAAAGAGAGCCACCAAAAACTTAAAGACTCCTTGTTCTTGACACCATCCTAAATCTACCTATTCACCTATCTCAGGAATTCACAAATATTCTTGCCTCTAAATGCCCATTGCTCTGCCAAATAAATATTTATAGGATTTTTATGAGATACAGTTATATTTTCAGTCTCACCTGTGGCTTTTGCAGTGTCTAATTATTGCTCATGAGAAAATATTTTTCTTTACATGTTCAAAGACCATTGATCAGAGTGGTAGAGAAAAGCGTGAAAATATCATGGAGTTCAAAACAGCTAAAAACACTAATTCAGTTTCTCATATACCAAGTTCTGTTGTAGATGATAATTATGCAGAAGAAAGAGAAGGAGGAGGAGGAGATATGAATCTCCCTCGAAGAATTCATAGTCTGGAAGTGAGAGAAATGTGAAGACATATTTTAAATAGAGGATAAGTATAGTATTTAAAACTCCACATAGAAGATAAATAGTAAGATATGAGCAGGAAGTATGAAAAGACTTTATCAAAAAGGTAATAGTTGTGTGATAGCTTCACTTCAAGCAATGTCAAAGGAAGGAGCACAGGTAAAGATATGGAAACCGGAAATAGCAATTTATGCATGGTAGGCTGTGGTTTGTGAAGAGAGCTGAGGATTCTTAGAAATAACTGTGGGCACCGTGGGTTAATGAGAGACGACGTGACCAAAAATCACAGATCAGTTTCTTGTCTAAGAGCTCAGAAGGTGAATACAAGGGGGGAGATATGGACACAAGCCCATAGCCAAATGGGATTGTGATTCCCATTGTGCCTTTTTTTTGTTAAGAAAAACAAAAATCGGGGCGCCTGGGTGGCTCAGTCGTTGGGCGGCCGACTTGGCTCAGGTCATGATCTCGCGGTCCGTGAGTTCAAGCCCCGCAATGGGCTCTATGCTGACAGCTCAGAGCCCAGAGCCTGTTTCAGATTCTGTGTCTCCCTCTCTCTCTCTGACCCTCCCCCATTCATGCTCTGTCTCTCTCTGTCTCAAAAATAAATAAACGTTAAAAAAAAATTTTAAGAAAAACAAAAATAATCATTTTTCATTGACATATAATTAACATGCAATGTTTTATTAGTTTCAGGTGTACAACATATTGATTCAACAGTTCTACACATTACTCAGTGCTCACCAAGATAAGTGTAGTCACCATCTGACACCAAACAACATTGTTAGTGTGCTATTGACTTTATGCCTTATGCTGTAATTTTTTTCTCCGTGACTTATTTATTTCATAAATGGAAGTTTTTACCTCTCAATGCCCTTTATCTATTTCATCCACCCCCCTCACCTGTCAATCCTCTGGCAACAACCAGTTTGTTCTCTATATTTAAGAGTCTGGGCTTTTGTTTGTTTCTTTGTTTCTTGTTTGTTCAATTGTTTTGTTTTTTAGATTCCATATGTAAGTGAAATTATATGGTGTTTGTCTTTCTCTGTCTGACTTATTTCACTTAGCATAATACCCTTTAGATCTATCCATATATAACACATCTTCTTTATCCATTCATCTGTTGATGGATATTTGGGTTTCTTCCATATCTTGGCTACTGTAAATAGTGCTGCAGTAAACATAGGGTCACACACCCTAACCCTAACCATAACCGTAACCCTAATCCCTAACTTTAACCCTAATCCTAACCCTAACCCTAATCCTAACCCTAACCCCAAACCTTTAACCACTAACCCCTAATACTTACTTTATTATTTTTACTTTTTTTTAATTTATTTAGTTATTTTAATTTCAGTTAGTTAGTGTACAATATAGCGATCCAACACTTCCATTCAACATCCAGTGCTCACCACACCAAATACAAGCCTTAATCACCATCACCTATTTAACCCATCCCCCCACCCACCTCCCCTCTATTAACCATCAGTTTATTCTCTATAGTTAAGAGTCTGTTTCTTGGTTTGTCTTTTTTTTTTTTCTCCCCTACGATCATTTGTTTTGTTTCTTAAATTCCACATGAGCGAAATCATATGGTGTTTGTCTTTCTCTGACTGACTTATTTCACTTAGCATAATACTCTCTAGTTCCATCTGCATCGTTGCCTATGCCTGAGAATTTTTTGCTTGGATGCTAGTTGTTTTGATTTTTATATTGTTTATTATTGCATTTTATTGTATTCCTTTATGTTTTTAAGTTTACTTATTTATTTTGAGAGAGAGAGAGGGCAGGGGAGGGGCAGAGAAAAAGGGAGAGACAGAATCCCAAGCAGGCTCCAGGCTGACGGCACAGAGCCTGACACAGGGCTCAATCTCACAAACTAAGATCATGACCTGAGCCAAAATCAAGAGTTGGACTCTTAACCAACTAAGCCACCCAGGCGCCCCTATATTCCTTTAAATAGTGTTGGAATTTGTCTTAGAATTTAGGTCATTAGAATCTTCCACTCTGCTTTTTAGACATCTAAGATTTGGTGAGATATTCTCTAAACAATGATTACAAAGCATAAGCAAGACAAAAGGAAAGCAAATCTAACTTGACTGATTCAGTCCAACCTAGAACTACGATTTTGTAAGAAATATGGAAAGCTGTCTATAGCCACACCATCCTGAACGTGCCAGATCTCATCAGATCTCAGAAGTTAAGCAGGGTCAGGCCTGGTTAGTATTTGGATGGGAGAAATATAGAAAGCTAAAATGACTTTTGGGGTGTTCTTATGCTGACATAAGATCCAGGTTACTTGGAGGAGAAGAGCCTCTTTGTTCACTATTTTCTTTAAGTAAATGATTGATTCTATTTCCTCCTGAAACACACAGGAGCTCTTAAAAGCTAAAATAATAAACAGATTTTTTTTTCTTGTTTTAGAATTGCGTTCTACAGAGCCCCCTCAAAATATATTCCAGCCGTGGTTATTAACAAAACAAGAGATTAAATCTTTCACGTTTCAAGGGCTGCCTGTGGTCATGTAACCAGTCTTTTCTTTCCAGAAAAGTCAATCCCTGAAACATTAAATTCAAGTAGCTAGTTAGTGCTTTTAAAATCATATCAAGACCAAATCTTTTTATACCACGTAATTGGTTTTCCATTTATGTAACAAACTGACTGTCTCACTTGTGTTATGTATACATTGAGAACAAGGGATCAGTTCTGTTTAAATGTCTCTTGTTCACTCTTTAGCTTCAACTCTTCCATTTGAATAAACAAAACATTTTAAAACCTGTTTTCATCTTTTCTGTTATTGCATTGCACATCTCTACTTATTCTCCATATATTTTCTAAACCACATTCTTTTTTTTAACCCATTCTTTTTTAAAAAGAAGAATACAAAGCAGCAGTCTATTAATGTAAAAACTAGGACTGAATAAAAAATGATGTCCCCCTGGTTCTTGCAAGTGATATCCTATTAAGACATCACAATCCCATACAAGCACTCTCCACTAACTACTCATTTGCATCTGAGAATGAGAACTTTTTTAATAGCAACACCCTTGGCTATAAGGCTAATAACCTCTCTGAAATACCTATGGTCCTACTAATAATTCTTCCTGCTCAAGATGGCTTTTTCAAATCCCTTCTTCCTTCTCTGGGTGAAGGGTTTTTCTCTAAGCAAGTTGTATTGTCTTAGGAAGGTTCAGGTATTGTTAAGGGAAGAGAAGACTATTTGCCTGCTAACCAGATCCACCTCAGAGATCTATGGGATTATGAATGCCATATCAGATTATTCTAGCATGCCAGGTACTATCCTTGTCCTCCCTTTCCCTCCTTTCCATCATAACAGTGTGAGTCCAAGGAAAAGTGCACCTTCAAGGTTGATGTCTTTATGTATACCTGGCCCACTAGTGTTAAATGATTAAAAAAAAAAAAAAAACTTTATCACTTAGCTGTTTCCCATACTTCAAAAATACTTTCATTTTTTAAATGTTTATTTATTTATTTTTGAGAGAGAGAACGCAGGGGAGGGGCAGAGAGAGAGGGAAACAGAGAAACCAAAGCAAGCTCAAGTGCTGTCAATGCAGGGCCTCAAATGCAGGACCTCAAACTCACAAACCATGAGATCATGACCTGAGCCAAAGTCGGACACTTAACCGACTGAGCCATCCAGGCCCCCCAAAAAATATCTTTAAGTCATCCCCAAATGATGCTTTGAAAACTTAAGATATTTGGACTGAACTAAATAGAAGAGAAACATTTCCTTTATCTTGGACAGATTTTCTCTTTACTTATTAGATACTTGGATTAACAAAAAGGAGAATGCGGGAGGGGAATCAATGTAATATAGGGAAGGAGATTTGGACTGAGGGTCCTAATTTTGTCACCTGTATCTGATGTAACCATGTGGAAGTCATTTCATGTACCTGAGCCTTAGGTCTCTCATGTTTCAATTAAGGGGAAAGGGTAGAAAATTAGATGACATATTCACATATCCATTGACAGTCTCTTTCAGGTTTAACATTCTGTATTGTACATAAATATATTTGAGGTATCTGATGAAATAGAAAAAAAAAAAAGCAGAAGATTTTTTTTTAAATCTTCAGAAAGGTAACAATTAACTACTGACACCTACTACTGAGTGCCAGCCCTGGGGATTTAGCAGTGAAAGAAGCAAATATGTCCCTGCTCTCATCAACTTTAATGGCAGAGAGGAGGACAAACATTAAACAATAAACATGATTCCATTCACACCATTAGTTAATGAGTAAACTGATTGTATGAGCTATGAATACTTTGAATAGGGCTACCTAATCTAATCTGGGCATTAGAAGGTTTCCCTGGGAAACTCATTTAAGCTGAGACCTGACTCAAGGAGAATTTCAAAACATGAAGTATTTTTTTTTTCAACGTTTTTTGTTTTTTTTTTTTTGTTTTTTTTTTTTTATTTTTGGGACAGAGAGAGACAGAGCATGAACGGGGGAGGGGCAGAGAGAGAGGGAGACACAGAATCGGAAACAGGCTCCAGGCTCTGAGCCATCAGCCCAGAGCCTGACGCGGGGCTCGAACTCACGGACCGCGAGATCATGACCTGGCTGAAGTCGGACGCTTAACCGACTGCGCCACCCAGGCGCCCCACATGAAGTATTTTTAAATAAGAAAAATGGGGAAAAGAGGAGACAGGGAAAGAGCGAAATTATAAGGAAAAGAACCCTAAGAAAGTTGAAAAGGAGATAAAAATAAAAATGATATAA
Source organism: Puma concolor (assembly GCF_028749965.1). Lineage (NCBI taxonomy): Eukaryota > Metazoa > Chordata > Mammalia > Carnivora > Felidae > Puma > Puma concolor. The sequence goes on from NC_141672.1 coordinate 79,187,968, forward strand.
GGGATAGCCAAGATATGCATAATATATACGTTGATCTTAGAAATCCCAAATTTAACCAAACGTCACAATTGTCCTGGACATTAATCGCTGCAAAAGTTTCTATTCTGGTAGGTAAAGTTGTTAATTAACAGTTCTGGATATAAGTAATAATATATTCTACAGAGACTACATTATGTCATGTCATCATCCGAGGTTTTTATTTACTTGGGAATGAAGTACACAGAGAACAAACACCTTCTGTGTCTGAGATGAGGTAGGTACTTCCCTGGCTATCAAGAAAGGGACAATGTGCAGCACATTTGCTTACAATGGTAGAGACTGGATGGAGACCTCCTTGCAATCACTAACAGTTCATGTCAACCTCATATATACTCACAGAAAAATAAACTGTCTAGTAGAGAATAGCCCCAAGACCCTCTGTGTGCCTAGTTTACCCCTTTCCGGCTGCCCCCGGCCTCTGACTAGAGCTGTCCTCTCCTGTTTTCCTGATTTGAGCATCCCAGGAGACTATGAGTCTCCATGGTACATCAAGCCTCTCCTTTGTTTCAAGATGTCTTCAAAAAGAGCAAGTACTTAATTAGGAACTTGAGACTTAAGCAAAGCTATGTCTTTAGGAACGTCCATTGTACTCTACATTTACCTACAGATAAACAACCAACCAGAAATAAGTATCAAACCATAGAAAAATTAGGAGGTTCTAGAGTTTATAGCAAGTTGAATACTTGTGTCAATGGAAGCAATTTCAGTTCGTAGCAAAATAGCACATGGTTGGTGTGATTTTCCTAGCCTTGATTAGGTAACAGAACATTTCAGGTGTTTAATATGTGATCTTTGAGGAGATTCTCTTGTGAGTAAAGATACAGATTCTCTTGTGAGTAAAGATGGTCTCTATCTTGCTCACTGCACAGTAAATCCATAGACAGAAATATCACTCTTGTTCTTTATGTGACGAAGGAAAATCATTCAGTAATACCAATGAAGCCATAAATTGACTGCAGAGTTAATGAACAGAGCCATCATCTAAGTACTAAATTGGGACAATTGGTTAGAAAGTAAGAAAATTGAATGGATTTCATGAACTATATGGAATAGCAATTGAGCTTGAGAAAATAACCAATTAAGCCTAGGAACAAATGAATAAATGAATGAGCTGTTTCTTCCTATTTCCACAGATCACCCATGCCTTCTTATTTCTCTCCTAAAAAGAAGCTCTCAGCTGCTCATTAGACCCTGATAGAGAGGGGTAGTGTAGCACAGTGGTTTAGAACACAGACTCTAGAGTTAGCCTGCCTGCACTGAAACCATGACTCCATCACAAGTTGCATAACCTTAAACAAGTTACCTAAGCTCTCAATGGCTCAATTTCCTCATCTTTAAAATAGAGAAGAGGAGTGCCTAGGTGGCTTAGTCAGTTAAGCGTCCAACTCTTGATTTCAGCTCAGGTCATGATCTCACAGTTAGTGAGTTCAAGTCCTGCGTCAGGCTCCATGCTAACAGTGCAGAGGCCGCTTGGGATTCTGTCTCCCTCTCTCTCTCTCTGCCCACCCCCCCACTCATGCTCTATCTCTCTCAAATATATAAATATTTTAAAAAACTTTTAAACAATTAAAAACAAAATAGAGAAGATACTAATGTCTACCTAAAAAGACTCTTATATGTCTTACATTGATTTAATATGTCTTAAGTTGAGTTAATATTGGAAAGTGCTTCAAAAAGTACACAGCACCTATATGAAGTTCTATGAAAGTGTTCATTGCATAGTTAAATGACAATAACAAATCCAAAAATACTATATTTCTTTGACTTTATTAAGTAGCCTTTTAATTTGTCTCTATCATTTCAATTAGTTATCATTATAATAAGCATCATCAACACTATTATTGCTAATATTATTATACCAATATGATCTTGGCCAAGCTAACTGCCTCATAATCTATCAGTCTCATCCATATCTATAAGAAATAAGTATCATTACATGGAGATACTACAGGATCTCAAACCTAATTTCTAGCTTTTCCCAAGAATCTGTCATAATAGACAAAGGAATTCAAAGTAACAAAACAAAATAATTAAAAGTAATGAAACAGTTTTATCTATTAATAATGTATACAGGCCTTATGCCAGTTATATTTCAATTTTTTTAATCTATAGAGGCAAAAGAAAACTTACCTTCAAATGGCCATGTAGAATATTTTATACTTTTTCCTTGTTCAGAAAATGTGGGTACTCACAGACCTATAAAACATTAGAGATGAAAAGTAAATTTGGTTATTTTACAGGTTATATCATATTTACCAAAAATATCTGTAGCAGTTATGACTCTAGGTTCACAAATTCAGGGATACAAGAAATAATGTGTTGCCTTATTTTCTTCTAACCATCTTAAATCTGACTTTGAACCCCATTCTGCCATGCTACTGGAGATATGCACTTCCATCCATTATTTGGGTTCCCAATTCCAAGTTGTGCCAAGATTGTGGGATCTTTTGGCACTGAAGCATGAGAGGGTCAGTCATCTATCCAGACTGCCAAGAAGTCAGTTGCCCCAGTGAATTGTGATCCCTTCCTGTCCACCATTTCACCTCTTCTGTGCATACTCAGAGCATTGAAGTCTTAGGCTGGGGGTCCTGTGCCTCAGGCCCAGGTTTCTAACAAGCACAAGTCCCATTGACTTTTATCTCCTTCCCAGTCTGTAGTATCTTTTATCTCTCTTTGTTTGTCTATTCTTTTCTTTTTCTTACCCACTCAGGACATAAATTATATTCAGTGAAGGTAATATCTTATCAAAATCAAAAAAGACTTATTGACATCAAATTTTGTATTTATATCCTACAAAAATATCTGAAACAAGGAATTTCTCAAGGGCTTAGCTAAGCACTTGAATTGGAGAAGCAGAAATAAATATATGGTGGAGTGCCTAGGTGGCTCAGTCAGCTGAGCATCCAACTCTTGATTTGGGCTCAGGTCATGATCCCCGGGTCATGGGATCCAGCCCCACATCTGGGTCCACACTGAGCAGAGAGCCTGCTTAAGATTCTCTCTCTCTCTCTCTCTCTCTCTCTCTCTCCCTCTCTCTCTGCCCCTCCCCCCCAACAAACAAACAAAATCAAAGGCATTCCTGGAAGGCTCAGTCAGTTAAGCATCTGACTCTTGGTTTTGGCTCAGGTCATGATCTCATGGTTCATGAGTTCAAGCCCCATGTCAGGCTCTGTGCTAACAGCTGAGGAGCCTGCTTGGGATTCTCTCTCTCCCTCTCTGCCCCTCCCCTGCTCGCTTTCTATCTTTCTCTCAAAATAAATAAATAAAAATTTTTTAAAAATTAAAAATAAAACAAAAAAATAAACATAAAAAGAATTTTTAAAGAAATAAATGTATGGCAAAAAACAAATTAATACTTCAAAAAAATTATCCTGCTACACATCAAACAATTCAATGTAATAGCTTTTCTTATTTGAAAGACTTGGCTCTGAACACCTTTTGACTATTTTAAATTAATCCTTTCAACATCTTTTACAAACAAAAGACTGCCAACTCCAAGATAAGAACCAACAGGACTTGTTCTTAAATAGCCTAACCTAGATGCTTTACCAAGTGGATCTGTGTTATAGACTGATCATTTGTGTTCCCCCCCAAAATTCGTGTGTTGAAACCCTAATGCCAACAGGATGCTATTTGGAGGTGGGGTCTTTCGGAGGTGGTTAAGTCACCATTGTAGAGCTCTCATGAATGGGATTAGTGTCCTTAAAATAAGCCAGAGAATGTTTTTCATTCTCTTTCCACCATGTGAGGATACAGTGAGCAGTCAGCAGTCTGCAAACTGGAAGAGGGTCCTCACCAGAATTTAACCATGCTAGCCCCCTGATCTTGCACTTCCAGCCTCCAAACCTGGCAGAAATAAATTTCTGTTATTTAAAAGCCACCCAGTCTGTGGTACTCTGTTACAGAAGTTTAAACAAAGACACTGTGGTTTCTAACGGGACATTGCAAAAAACTGGCTAGTTCCTTAATAGAACTACTGTGATGGAGGTTCATTTTGATAGAGTGTGTCTGCCACCTACTGTAATTTTTGTGAATGACCAGCCAACAAGGTGCTTGTACCTAAGAAAAACTTGGAATAAAACTCCATTAACACTGTTCTAAGAACTATAAGAAAGTGCTGCAAAAAATATTGGTAGTGTTTGAGATGGCCTCACAATTAACCCCTTTTCTACCTCATCACCAATAAGAATGGAGACAATAAACAAGGTGGTTGGAGGACAGATATCACTTGTGTTAGTGATAAAGTTGGTATCAGAAAATGTTGTATGAGAGATAGGAGAGCTACATAAGCTTCCAGTGCTGAACCCCAGATTAGACTCAGCCAGATACAAGCAGTGCTGAACCACCACAACCCTTCCCAAGTGGAAGCCTGTCCTTCTGTAACTTAGCGCCTAGAGGAACTTAGAGGAACAAAAGCTGCCTGAGGACAGAGAGAGAGGCATGTCCACTTTCCCCCTCCAAACTCACCCAGCAGATAGGGTACAATATCTCCCACCCCCACAATGTTGGGTGAGTATATGTCCATCCACAAGGAAGGAGATGTCAGGAGGGAAGAAGGAATGACCCTCCCACCTCTCATCCTACCACACTCCCTACCTTAAAAAGGCAAGAAAATTATAAATGTTTGAGAATGAATAAGTTACATATTAGGAAGTAATAGTAGGAAGGACAAAGAACTGAATAAAATTAATTTTTAAATATTTCACTGAGTCAGACAACCAATGGGTAATAGAATGTTAAAAGCTCTTTGTTGTGAGGGGCGCCTGGGTGGCTTAGTCAGTTGAGCATCTGACTCTTGATTTTGGCCAAAATAATGGTCTCATGGTTTTTGAGTTCAAGCCCCAAGTTAGGATCTGTGCTGATGGTGTGGAGCCTGCTTAGAATTCTCTCTCTCCTCTCTCTTCCTCTCTCTCTCTTTCTCTCTCTGTCTCTCAAATTAAATAAACATTTTTTTAAGTTTTTAAAAAAAAAATTTAATAAAAGAAAATCATATTTGGGGATCCTGAGTGGCTCAGTCGGTTAAGTGTCCAACTAAGGCTCAGATCATGATCTTGAGGTTCCAGAGTTCAAACCCCACGTTGCTTGGGCTTTTTCTCCTTCCCTCTCTCTCTGTCTCTTCCCCACTTGTGCTCTCTCTAAAAATAAATAAATAAACTTTAAAATAAAAACTTTTTTAAAAGCTCTTTGTCATGAGAATTCAACCAGCTAAAATATAAAGTACTTAGCACCTGCCTATTTCCACCCTCGCCCCCGTTGTGGACTGAATTATTTTTAAGAGTAGAACAAACAATGTCTCTTCTCTACCTAAAACTGTCCATTGGCTTCTGATTCTGCTCAGAGTAAAACTTAAGACTATAAAATGACCTGCAAGGCCCTATGTGACCTGACCTTTCAGGATCTCCCCCACCACATTTCCTATTACTCCCCCCATCGCTGCACTCCTTGCCCCCCTCCAGCATGCAGGTAGCCTCCCTCCTCAGAGCCTTTTACACCTGCACTTCCCTCTATTTGGAATGCCCTTCTCCCAGATAGCAACATCATTAACTCCCTCTCCTCAAACATCACCATCTCAGTGGGTCTTGCCTGATTATAACCCCAGTCACCACCACCCCAACCTGTTGAGCACTCTATGCCCCATCCTCACTTGTTTTCTCTTTAGTGCATATATATATATACACACACACATATATAACATATGTTATAACATATATGTTATATAACATATATGTTATATAACATATATGTTATATAACATATAACATATCTCACTCACACACACATATATTAAATTGTTTTCAGAGACAGAGAGAGCATGAGTGGGGAAGAGTGGCAGAGTTGGGGTGGGGGAGAGAGAGAGAATCCTAAGGAGATACCACACTCAGCATGGAGCCTGATTCAATTCCACAACCCTGGGATCATGACCTGAGGGTCGGTCTGACACTCAACCGACTAAGCCACCCAGATGCCCCATATACATTTTTTTATGGTTTTTGTCTGTGTCTCCTCTCATTCATGACCTCTCTCTCTTTCTCTCTCTCTTCTCCAGGAGAGCAGAGATTAGTCTCCTTTTTTCATGGTTGTATCTCCAGAATCTACAACACACAGCAGAGTACATAGTAGATGCCCAATAAAAGTTTGTGGAATGTGGGGCACCCGGGTGACTCAGCCGGCTAAGTGACTGACTCTTCATTTTGGCTTAGGTCATGATTTCACAGTTTGTGAACTCAAACCCCATGTCAGGCTCTGCTGTGACAGCACGCTGTGGCTGCTTTGGATTCCCTGTCTCCCTTTCTCTTTGCTCCTCCCTGACCTGTGCAGATACATGCTCTGTCTCTCTCTCTCTCTCTCTCTCTCTCTCTCTCTCTCAAAAATAAACATTTTTTAAAAAGCTTGTGGAATGATTGACATAATAAAGGAGCATTTCCCCCAGTTTTCTGTAAGAATGGTATACAGACTATATTCTTTTTTTTTTTTTATGTTTATTTCTGAGAGAGAGAGAGAGAGCAGGGGAGGGGCAGAAAGAGAGAGGGAGACACAGAATCTGAAGCAGGCTCTAGGCTCTGAGGAGAGCCCATAATTACAACAGCACAGAGCTGTTGTCAGCACAGAGCCCAAGGCAGGGCTCAAACTATGAACTGTGAGAACATGACCTGAGCCGAAGTCAGACGCTTAACCAACTGAGCCACCCAGGCATCCCCAGACTATATCTATTCTTAAGTTACTTGTTGTAATTATGGGAAAATGCAGATTCTGAGGCCCAGCCCAGACCTCCTGAATTAAAATCTCTCAGGATGAGCCAGGAAATTTTCATCTACCTGAAAGCACACATGAGTTTGATAATTACTGATCCAGCCCAGCCTTCATTTTATAGGCAGCGCCTGATGGTCAAGCCTACAGAGCTAGATCGCAAGAAACGAGAACTACAACTACCATTTCATATTCATTCCATTGCAAATGTTTTTCATTTGTATCATCTAACATGGAGTTAAGGTCTCAGGGAGAACTTGGAAAATGACACTAGTCTTTGAGGTTCCTACAGGGAGGCCATGCAACACTAATTAAAATATTCATTTCTGACAAATAGTTGCAAAATGAAAAAAAAGTAACCAAAAAAAAAAAAAGATATGAGTAGTTCTAAATATTATATACAACTTTCAAGAAAATGTAAGTTTTAATAGTGGAATTTTATTTCATTCCTTTGACCCCAAGTTTCCACTACTACATTTCCCTGCTGTAATAAAAAGAGTAATAATTCATTCCAGTGATTTTTAAGTCCTGCTAGGTACTCTGTTCTACAGCAGCAATAGCAAAAGAAAACAAAGTCCCTGCACTCATGGAGGCAGACGCCAAGGAAACAGGGAAATGGCAAACAAAAAGATAAATATATACTTTAGAGAATACTACTGTGAAAGAAAAATAAAACAAGTTACTGAGATGGTAGGCAAGAGGGGCAGGATGGGAAGGAAGGAATGGTGCTATTTTATATCTGGGGTTCAGGCAGGCCTCTTTGAGGGGATAGCATTTAAATAGAGATCTAGTGATGGGTACCTGGGTGGCTGAACTGGTTAAGCATCTGACTCTTGCTTTCAGCTCAGGTTATGATCTCACATTTCATGAGTTTGAGCCCTGCATTGGGCTCTGCACTGACAGTGCTGAACCTGCTTGGGACCCCTCTCGACCCCTCTCTCGACCCCTCTCCCCCCACCCACTCACCCCCGTCTCTCTCTCTCGAAATAAATAAACTTTCTGAATTCCTGGGTGGCTCTGTCAGTTAAGCATCTGAATTCGGCTCAGGTCATGATCTCACAGTTCATGAGTTCCAGCCCCACATCCAACTCTGTACTGACAGCTCAGTGTATGGAGGCTGCTTTGGATTCTGTGTCTCCCTCTCTGCCCCTCCCCCACTCACTCTCAGTCTCCCTCTCTCTCTCTCTCACACACACATACACACACACATAAAGGTTAAAAAAATGAAATAAAATAAACTTTCAAAAATAAAAAGACATTTTTAATAAAATAAAATAAGTAGAGACCTAGTAAAGGAAGGAAGGTAGCCAAAGCAAAGTCAAGTGCCCTGAGTCAGAAGCAAGCTTGTTGTGAGTCTTAGGTCAGGATTTATAGCAGCAGACTGAGATAAAGATTCATATTCAGGTGATTTATTGAGAAAATGCTCCCCAAGTGTTAACGAGGATGTAAAGGGAATTCTTATGCACTCATGGTGGGAGTGTAAATTAGCGCAACCATTATGGAAAATAGTATAAAGTTTCCTCAAGAGATTAAAAACAGAATTATCATATGATCTAGCAATTCCCCTTCTAGATACTTATCTGAAGGAAAAGAAATCACTATCTCAAAAAGATATCCACACCTGGTGTCCACTGCAGCATTGTTTACAATATCCAAGACATGAAAACAACCTGTGTCCACTGATGGATGAATGAATAAAGAAAATGTGACATATATAGATACACACACACACACACACACACACACACACACACACAGGAATATTATTCAGCTATTAAAAAAGAAGAAAATTTGGGGGCACCTGAATGGCTCCATCAGTTGAGCATCCAACTCTTGATCTCAGCTCAGTTCTTGCTCTTAGAGTTGTGAGTTCAAGCCCCATGTTGGGGTCCACGCTGGGCGTGGAGCCTATTTTTAAAAAAAGAAGAAGGAGGAGGAGAAAGAGGAAATCTTACCACTAGGTGACAACATGGATGGACTTCAAGGGCATTTTGCTAAGTGAAATGAGTCTGACAGAAAAACAAATACTGTATGATCTTATTTATATGTGGAATATCAAAAAAAAATAGGACTCATTGATATAGACAACATATTATTGGTTGCTAGAGGCAAGGTGGGGTGGGAAAATGGGTGAGGGTGGTCAAAAAGTTCAAACTTCTGGTTATAAGATTAAAAAGTCTTCAGGCACCTTGGTGGCTCAGTCAGACAAGTGTTTGACTCTTGATCTCAGTTCATGGGTTCGAGCCTCATGTGGGGCTCTGCGCTGACTGTGACACTGCTTGGAATACTCTCTCTCTCCCTTTCTCTCTGCCCTTCGCTTCTTGCTCTCTCTCTCTCTCTCTCTTTCAAAAATAAATAAATAAACATTAAAAAAATAAAAGTAAGTCCTGGGAATATAATGTACAGCATGGTGACTATAGTTTACTATACCATGGTGTATATTTGAATATTGTAAGAGGGTAAATCTTAAAAGAGATCTTTTAAAAAAGTAGATCTCATCACAAGAAAAAAACCTTGTAACTACGTGCGTTGATGGATGTCAACTAAGCTTATCATGGTGATCATTTCATAATATATACAAATATCAAATCATGATGTTGTACCCCTGAAACTAATGTTATATGTCAATTATACCTCAACTGCTTAAAAATACAATTAAATTATGTTGTACATTTAAAACTAATACAATGTTATATGTCAGTTTCTCAGAAAGTTAAATTTCAAAAAAAAATGACTCACTGGAGCAGTATTTCCTGAGTTCCTGCAAAAAAGAAAGAAAGAAAGAAAGAAAGAAAGAAAGAAAGAAAGAAAGAAAGAAAGAAAGAAAGAAAGAAAAAGAAAAGAAAGAAAATTCTCCCAAAACTAGTCAGGGGAAGCTGGACAAGGCGGGGAGAAAGCCAAGAAAGAGTGCAATCTCATGCAAAGTCCAGCCAGATCATGCAGGGGACTTCTGGAATGTAGACGATTGCTCACAGTTTAGACTCTATCCCAACTGGAGTCAAAGGAGTTGAGTTCTCATACTTCTGCAGTGACTAAGAACTGGGGGCGTTGGTGAGGAGGAATGTAAACCCCCAGTCACTTCCTTTGGCCTTTGCCTGAGCAAAGCAGCTCTAATACTGATCTCATTTCCTTTGGCTGTATACCCAGAAGTTACACTAAGTGAAATAAGCCAGATACAGAAAGGCGAATGCTGTGAAATCTCACTTATATATGAAACTTAAAAAAGCTGAATTCATAGAACCAGAGAATAGAATGGTGGTGGCTAAGGTTTGGAGACCAGAGAGATGGGAAGAGGTTGGTCAAGGGTGCAAAATTTCATTTATAAGATGAATAAGTTGGGGCGCCTGGGTGGCTTGGTCAGTTCCAGGCCTGCATTGGGCTCTGTGCTCACAGCTGAGAGGCTGGAGCCTGCTTCAGATTCTGTGTGTGTGTGTGTGTGTGTCTGTCTCTGCCCTTCCCCCACTCATGCTTTGTCTCTCTACATATCTCAAAAAAGAATAAACGTTAAAAAAATTTTAAGATGAATAAGTTCTGGGGATATAATGTACAGCACGGTGGCTATAGTTAATAGTACTATATTATATACTTGAAATTTGCTACAAAAAGAAAAGCTGGGGGCGCCTGGCTGGCTCAGTAGAGCATGTGACTCTTGATCTCAGGATTGTGAGTTGGAGCCCCATGTTGGGTGTAGAGATTATTTAAAATAAAATCCTTTAGGGGTGCCTGGGTGGCTCAGTCAGTTAAGCATCTGACTTCGGCTCAGGTCATGATCTCGCGGTCCGTGAGTTGGAGCCCCGCGTCGGGCTCTGTGCTGACAGCTCAGAGCCCGGAACCTGTTTCAGATTCTGTGTCTCCCTCTCTCTCTGACTCTCCCCCGTTCAAGCTCTGTCTCTCTCTGTCTCAAAAATAAATAAACGTTTAAAAAAAGTTTAAAAAAAAAATAAAATCCTTTAAAAAATAAGCTAACTTTGTGAGATAATGGATATGTTAATTGATTTGATTGTGGTAATCAGGTAGCCATTTCACAATGTATACATATATCAAATCATCCCATTGTATACACTATATAGAGAGGGTTTTTATTGTGAAAATAAAAGGCTGGGGGTGAGGGGAAGCAGTTGTAATAGCCCAAGACAGTCCTCCTAAGAGAGTTGCCGGTGCTGGCTATTAAAAAACATTAAAAAATGTTTCACTAAGGAGTCCAAGAGGATCTAGGCAGAGCACTGACAGGGTCCCCTGCAGTGTGTTTAGGAACTAAATGGCTAGGAAGGGGCAGAGGGAATGGCTAGAAATAGGATTGTGATAGGTTTCTAGTATTCTAAAACCCATTTTTTTTTCATTAAGTAACCATTTATTGAGTACCCATAATGTGCCAAATGCTATGTCAGCCCTGAAGATCCAATGATGGACAATGGGGACACAGTTATTGTGTCCTCTTGGCACTTATAGTCTGACGATGAAAAGAAGCATTAAATTACTCTCAAGCACTATAGGACACAAAACAGGAGAACATAAACCAGTTTGGGAGTCAGAGACTTCTCTGAGAAAGTATTATCTGAGCTGATGCTGAAGAGTGAACAAGTTGTTGTCAGACATAGACTGGGCTGGGGGGGGTTGGTGAGGAGGGAAGTGCTTCAGGAGAGGCAACCAGATGTTCAAAGACCAGGAGCCAAGAAGGGTGTAGTGAATTCAAGGAACTGAAAGAAATTGGCATAACTGAGGCAGAAAGAGTGGGTTGGGGATGATAGGAGTGAGCAAATTGAGTAGTAACTAGAGGCCAAATTCAGGATGATATACTGTAATCCAAGGACAGTGACAAGATTTAAATGGGATTTGGCTAACTGGATGTGGAAGTGGTGATTGGTCATGCTGAATTTATAATACATATTTCTAATGAAAACTAAGATTATAAGAGGAAGAAAAGTTTTGGGAGTGTTTTGCTACTTCGTTCTGTTTTCAAATATTAGCATTTTTACTAGTGTAAGATATTTATTATGCTATTTCAAAAACATCTGAAATCTAAGTGTTATGCAAATATATATTATGTACATAATGTATATATTATATATTATATGTATTATATGTATTTTTGTATATATGAGGCAATATGTACAAAATTGTAATAATGGGTCCCTCTAGAAAGTAGGACTGCAGATTTTTTGTTCCTATTTTGCACATTTCTGCATTGAAGTTTTATGAGCATATATTTTTATATAATTATGAAAATGTTGCCTATAATAATAAAAAAGAAAATAAGAATAAAGGCAGATTGTGTGTGTGTGTGCATGTTGTAGTTACTCTTTTTTTTAAAATCTTTTTATTTGAGTATAGTTGACACAATGTTACATTAATTTTAGGTGTACAATAGTAATTTAGCAATTTTATACATTATGCTATGGTCACAAGTGTAACTATCACCTGTCACACACAACACTACTACAATATCATTGACTATATTTCGTATGCTGTGCCTTTTATTCCCATGACTTATTCATTCCATGACTGGAAACCTGTATCTTCCAATCTCCTTCACCTATTTTGCCCATCTCCCCCATCCCTCCCCTCTAGCAACCATCATTTTGTTCACTGTATTTAAGAATCTGGGGGGTTTTTGTTTTTTGTTTATTTTTTGTTTGTTTCTTTGTTCATCATTTCTTTGTTTTTTTGTTTTTTGGTTTTTTTTAGATTCTACATAGAAGTGAAATCACAAGGTATTTGTCTTTATCAGTCTAACTTATTTTACTTAGTATAATGCTCTCTATCCATCTATGTTGTCACAAATAGGATAATCTCATCCTTTTTATAGCTGCATAATATTCCATTGGGGTGTATATGTGTGTGTGTGTGTGTGTGTGTGAGAGAGAGAGAGAGAGACAGAGACAGAGAGACAGAGAGAGAGACAGAGAGAGAGAGAGACATCTTTATCCATTCACCTATCAGTGGATACTTAGGTTGTTTCCATATCTTGCTATTGTAAATAATGCTGCAATAAACATAGGGACACATAAACCTTTCCCAATTAGTGTTTTAACTTTCTTTGGGTAAATACCCAGTAGTGAAAGTACTGGATTGTATGGTATTCCTATTTTTAGTTTTTTAAGGAACCTCCATACAGTTTTCCACAGTGACTGCACCAATGTACATTCCCACCAGCAGTGCACAAGGGTTCTTTTTTTTCCCACATCCTTACCAACACCTGTTATTTCTTTTTTGCTAATGTTTATTTATTTATTTAGAGAGAGAGAGCAAGGGAGGGGGAGAGAGAGAGAATCTCAAGCAGACTCCTGGCTGTCAGTGCAGAGCCCAAGACAGATCTCTAACCCACAAACCATGAGATCCTGACCTGAGCCGAAATCAAGAGTTAGTCGTTTAACCAGCTAAGCCACCCAGGCCCCCCTCTTACCTTTTTGATACGAGGCATTCTAACAGGTATGAGGTGATATCTCATTATGGTTTTGATTTGCATTTCCCTGATGTTGAGCATCTCTCCATGTGTCTGTTGACCATCTGTATGTCTTCTTTGGAAATAATGTTTATTCAGGTCCTCTGCCCATTGTTGTTTTTGTTTTGTTTTTTGGTGTTGAGGAAGGTTCTTTTTACAGATGAATGCTACCTGGAAATATAGACAAATGACTGAATTAAGAAATCACCCCTTTTGTAGCATTGTGTTCCAACTATACTTCAATAAAGAGAGAGAGATGGGACACCTGGCTGGCTCAGTTGGTTAAGCATCCGATTTTGCCTCCGGTCATGATCTCACAGTTCATGGGTTCGAGCCCCTCATCAGGCTCTGTGCTGACAGCTCAGAGCCTAGAGCCTGCTTCTGAGTCCATCTCTCCCTCTCTCTCTGCCCCTTCCCTGCTTGCAGTCTGCCTCTCTCTCTCAAAAGTAAACATTTAAAAAATTAATAAATAAAATAAAAAGAGAGAGAAAAAAAAGAAAAAGAAATCACCCTTTTGTCACCACAATGTGATAATTGACGCAGGTGGGAATCATCAATGGATGCCAAAATCATCAGGAAAGATTGGTAGGAAACATGATGCCTGTGATAGTCTGATTGTAAATAATGGTTTCAATTCTCCTCCCCTCTCTAGCCATGTCTCTTACAACGTGATTTTATAGCTCCCCTATCAAGAGATGGAGCCTATTTTTCTCTACCCTATGAATCTCAACTGGCCTTGTGATTTGTTTTGACCTATGGAATATGGAAGAAGTGACAGTGTCAGTTCCTAACCTAGATGTCACTCACTTCTACTTGCTCTCTTAGAACCCTACCATCATCATGAGAATAAGCCCAGACTAGCCTGCTGAGGAGATTCAACGTGCCACAGGCAACAGTGAATCAACACTCAGGAGCAAAGCCACCTAGCCAATCCACAGTTGACCACAGATGCATGAGGAAGTCCAGCTGAAGGCAGAACCACCCTGGAAACTCAGCTTAAATTGCCAACCCTCAGAATGCAAACTGGTGCAGCCACTCTGGAAAACAGTATGGAGGTTCCTCAAAAAACTAAAAATAGAACTACCCTACGACCCAACAATTGCACTACTAGGCATTTATCCACAGGATACAGATGTGATGTTTCGAAGGGACACATGCACCCCCATGTTTATAGCAGCACTATCAACAATAGCCAAAGTATGGAAAGAGCCCAATGTCCATCGATGGATGAATGGATAAAGAAGATGTGGTAAATATATACAATAGAGTACTACTCGGCAATCAAAAAGAATGAAATCTTGCCATTTGCAACTATGTGACTGGAACTGGAGGGTATTATGCTAAGTGAAATTAGTCAGTCAGAGAAAGACAAATATCATATGACTTCCCTCATATGTGGAATTTAAGATACAAAAGAGATGAAAATAAAGGAAGGGAAGCAAAAACAATATAAAAACAAGGACGGAGACAAAACATAAGAGACTCTTAAATACTAAGAAAAATACTGAGGGTTGCTGGAGTGGTTGTGGGTGGGGAGATGGGCTAAATGGGCAAGGAACATTAAGAAGGACACTTGCTGGGATGAGCACTAGGGGTTATATGTAGGGGATGAATCACTGGATTATACTCCGGAAATCATTATTGCACCATATGCTAACTAAGTTGGATGTAAATTTTTTTTAATAATAAATAAATAAATATTTGCCAACCCTCAGAATCTTGAGCTAAACAAATCATTATTTTAAGCCACTCAGTTTTGAGTTGTTTTGTCATGCAACAATAATGTAAAACCACATAGATTTGTTACTAATTGCAAAGGTGAAAAATGTGCCATTCAGTGGAGTGATCTGGTGTTGACCACCTTAACTCTCACTGGTAGTAGATAGAACAAGCTAGCATTATTGTTTCCATAGGCAATGCAATATCAAATACATCAAGTATAATTTATTCTTGCCCAAATTGTTTAAGCTGAATCTAACCAGGTCTCTAAACCACCATTCATACATATAGGGAAAATAGGGGAAAGAAAAACAGTGACATGGCAGCATGAAGAAATAAGTATTTTATAAGATGATTGGCCTGAGGGCACCTGGGCACTGTGCCCAGAGCCTGCTTAGGATTCTCTCTCTCTCCTTCTGCCACACCCCAGCTCACATGCGTGCATGTGTATGTGCGCATGGGCTCTCTCTCATTCTCACTCTCTCTCTCTCTCAAATAAATAAATAAATAAATAAGAGATAATTGGCCTGGACTTTTTAGGAAAGAAAAAATGTGTCATAAAAAAAGGAAAGCTAAAGTGATGGAACAGTTCTGGAGGCTGGGAAGTCCAAGATCAAATCACTGGCAGTTTCAGTGTCTGGAGGAACCTGCTCCCTGGGTCCCAGACAGCCATCTTCTCACTGTGTCCTCACATAGTGGGGGGGGGGGGGGGGGGGCAAGAGAGCTCTTCGGGTCCTCGTTTACGAGGGCATTGATCCCACTCCTGAAGGTTCCACCCTCATGACCCAATCACCTTTCAAAGGCCCCATCTCCTAACACCATTACGTTGGGCTTCAGGGCTTCAACATATGAATTTTGGGAAGAACACAAACATTCAGTCTGTAGCACCAGTCAACCCACAGACTCATGAGAAGTATTAAATAATTCTCATTTGAAACCACTAAGCTTTGGGATGACATATAACACAACAACAGATAACTGAAACCATACGGTCTTCATAAAAACCCTGTAAGGTAATTGCCATTATTATCCTCATATTGTATAAGAGAAAACTAATGCTTAGGTAGTTTAAATAACTTGTCCAAGATTACAAAGTTCAGAGGTAGCAAAACCAGGAATTAAAATCTATACTGGTTTGGAGCACCTGGGTGGCTCAGTCAGTTAAGCATCCTGATCTTTGTTTTGGCTCAGGTCATGATCTCACAGTTTGTGAGATCAAGCCCTGCATTGGGCTTTGCACTGACAGCATGGAGCCTGCTTGGGATTCTCTCTCCCTCTCTCTCTCTGCCCCTCCCAGTCTTGCTTGCTCTCTAAATAAATAAATAAATAAATAAATAAATAAATAAAATTTTTAAATTAAAAAAATGTTAATTAAATAAAATAAATAAAATCTATATTGGTTTGATTCTAGAGCCTGACTCCTAAGTATTATATGACAAAGTTTCTGACCAAGGCCAACTTATGCCCCAAGATATTCAGTTATAGAGTAAAAACATTCCTAGAGATAATGTATTCAGAACATGAACAAATGACTTTACTATAGCATTTTTGTCACCTACAGACAACATCTCCAAACCCAGGGCTTTAAAAAAAAAAAAAAAACACTTTGTCCTAGGGCACCTGGGTGGCTCAGTCGGTTGGGCGTCATGACTTCGGCTCAAGTCACGATCTTGCAGTTTGTGGGTTCGAGCCCCGCGTCGGGCTCTGTGCTGACAGCTCAGAGCCTGGAGCCTGCTTTGGATTCTGTGTCTCCCTCTCTCTCTGCCCCTCCCATGCTCATGCTCTGTGTCTCTCTGTCTCTCAATAATAAATAAATGTTAAAAAAAATTTTTTTAAACAAAACACTTTGCCCTGTACAGCCTTATTAGTGTTCACCCTGGGTAATGCTAGAGCACAGGGGAACACAGAGACTTTTACAAAAAAACAAGCACCCTCCCACAGAGAGTAAAAGGAGGAAGGATATTAATTAGGACCAAACATGAACACTAACATGTGGTCTCAGTTGGTACCATGGTTAAGAAGAAGAAGTCTTTGAGGAAAGATTAAAAACCAATGACAAAAATGATGTTCAGCATCACTAGCCACTATAGGAATGCAAATTAAAACCAAAATGAGATGTAATCACACACCTATTAAAAGAGCTAAAAATTTTAAAGTAGTGACAACACCAAATGCTATTCAGAACGTGGGATATCTGAATCTCCCATACGTTGTTTGTATAACTGTAAAATGGGTGGCCATAGTTTGCCAGTTTCTTAAAAAACTAAACATGCAATTACCATACAACCCAGAAATCACACTCCTAGGCATTTATGCCAGAGAAGTGAAATTTGACTTCTACACAAAAATCTGTACATGAATGATCATTGCAGCTTTATTTGTAATAGCCAAAGCCTGGAAACACCCAAAATGTTCCTCAACAGGTGAATGGTACAATAAACTGTGCTACATCCACTGCACGGATACTAATCAGCAATAAATAGGAATGAAATAGTGAAACACATAACTTGGATGGATCACAACAGCACTATGCTAAGTAAAAAATGCGAATCTGAAAAGTTTTTTTAAAAAAGTCACATGCTGTAGGATTCCACTTATATAACATTCTCAGTGTGACAAAATTGCAGTGATGGAAAACAGATTAGTGGTTGCCAGGAATGAGAGATGGTGGGGAGGAGAGGGGCAAGTGTAAATCTAGAGAAGTAACAGAAGGGAGGGGCAGCTGGGTGGCCCAGTTGGTTGAGTGTTTGACTCTTGATTTCAGCTCAGGTCATGATCCCAGGCCGTGGGAGGCCCACGTCAGGCTCCACACTGAGCATAGAAACTGCTTAAGATTCTCTGTCTCTCTCTCATTCTAAAATTAAAAAAAAAAAAAAAAAAAAAAAAGGAACAAAAGTAAACAACAGAAATCTTTGTGATGACAGAGTAGTTCTGCATCTTGATTGTTGTGACTGCTACCCCAATGTACACATGAGATATAATGGCATAGAACTATACACACACATTCTATCAATGCCAATTCCCTAATTTTGATATTGTACTCTAGTCACATAAGTTGTAACCCTTGGGGGAAACTGGGAGAAGGGTATATGGACTTCTCTGTACTGTTTTTGAAACTTCAAATGACTTGATAATTGTTTCAAAATAAAAAGATAAGAAAAAAATTACAGTGTAAAATAGACCTCAATAAAGTCTGTTTTAAAACTGACAAGAGGAAATTAATATAGTATCTTGTTAATCTCACTTATCTTTTCCCTGGTTCTGATTCTTTTATCTTGTTTAGATCCTATTCTGTGTGTTCTAATTGTGAGCCCAAAAGCGAATTTGTGAAATATGGCATGAAAACGCAGTAAGTGTGACTTTGCATTTAGCCAACAATGACAAAGCCCCAGGCACTGTGTGAGGCCCTGTGGACATGACTAATACCTGAACACATGCTCTGCTTTGCCTCTTTGCACCCCCACGCCTCCCTGCCTCCACACACAGTCCCTAAGCTAGTTCTCTCCCACACTTCATTGCTTGTTCTTGGATCTTTCATCAGAACTTAAATGGAATTTCTGAGAGGAACAGAAAAAGGCAGGAAGCAGAACTCTTTGGTTGCCCCCAGAAAGGAGGAAGGCTCAGGACAAAGAGGGAGGAGGGAATGACTGCAGAGAAACTAACATTTAGACAGGGGATATGGGAACAGTGGGTGGGCGTGTGTCCCAAGCAAAGGACTTACTGAACAACAGTCCCATAAACTATATTGTGGTGCCAAATTCAAGGCTGTTTATTCTGTGCTGATCTCACTCTGGCAACTCAGATCCCTACCATTATTCCTAAGAAGGATCAGCACAAATCTAATACCCAAGCTGTAAAAGATAGCTCAGACTGTAGTGTTGTCTTTGTAAATACCAAAGACATTCTTTTATTTAGCAGCCTACCATTCTGTGAAGTGCACTGTGAATGCAGATCTCAGACCAGTCGCTCAGATACAGTGATCAATAGACATTATTCCAGGCCCCTAGACGTGAGGGACTCACAGAGGAAAAGAGGACATCTGAGATCTGTATCAGCTATTGTGTGAGCTTTTTTTTTTAAATCTGAGACTCTCCAACACCAGAAAATATTTATTAAACTTAGGTGTATTCAGCACTATGATATGCTCAGAGCCACAGAGATGAAATTGCCTTTTCCCTTTGCTCACACGTGCCCTTATGCAGTAAACTTCCCCCCCCCCTTTTTTTTTCTCAGGGAGCCTGGGTGACCCAGTTGGTTTTAGCTTCCTACTCTTGGTTTTGGCTCAGGTCATGATCTCGTGGTTCATGAGTCAAATGCCTCACGTCAGGCTCTGCACTGACAGTGTGGAACCTGCTTGGGATTCTCTCTCTCCCTCTCTCTGCCCCTCCCTGGCTCTCAGTCTCTCTCAAGATAAACTTTAAAAAAAAGCAAACAAAACTTTTTTTCTCATCTCAATCTTATCTTGAGTATTTTTGAATATGCTGAAGTTTAACTGTGATTTTTCCCCCCAATCTCTAATTCCCCCAAGGACATCCTGGGTGAACCTAGAATGAAGGCGTAAAAACTGTGCTATCCCTACCAAGGAGAAGTCTGGTCTCTCGGCTCCCAAAAAAAGAATCTGGCTTGGTATTAAATGAGCTCCTTGCCTATTGAGATTTTATGAAATGGACCATTGGTCCTGACTCAAGAATAAGATGGAGTGAAGAAGGTGGAATTCAAGTTCCACAACCATAATAGAGACTGTGCCCAACTCACCTTGTGTGTGTGTGCGCGCGCACGCACGTGAGCGCGTCTGTGTGTGTGTGTGTGTGTGTGTGTGTGTGTGTGTTTCCAGCACCTCGTATGGTGTCTGGTATAAAGGGATTATCAATAAACATTTTTTCATTAAATTGAAAGCAGACAAGATGGTTTGTCAGGAGAATTCCCTCCTGATTTAAGGCACCTCTGAAACAAATAGAAATACATCCCAAAAGTATATGGGAAACACACTCCTGACTTTGATTTCTCTACCACATGCACAGACTTCTCCAAAATCTTTATCTCCATCCCCGAGCTCCAAATCCACATTTTTAAAAGCCCACTAGACAATGCCTAGATCTGGATGGTGCCTCCCAATAAATATGTCAACCCCAAATCTGCCTGGTCTTCCAAGCTAGACCAGTGGTTTCCAACCTATGAAACAAGCACCTAACAGATCATGGAGTCAGCAGGGTACCAAGTGCAAGTTAATGATGGGGTCAGCCCCAGCCAGGTGCAGGGCACTAAAAGTGCCTCGAAATCAGTCAGCGTTTCACTATCACTATGCATCAGCGATTCTGAACAATGCCAGTGATGAAATACTCCTCCAAAAAAAATATCCAATGAATCCAAGTTTTAAACAATTGCTGTGGTTACTTTCGAGTTTTGGTAATATTTATTTAAGCTTCAAGTTGGACATTTTTATTACTTGCCTTTAATAAACATTGTAATCTGCATGGAATTTAACTCAAAGGACTCTCAGTTGTACAATTGCCCCCAGACACAAGCGGATTCAGTAGCTTTTACCCATCATTTAGAAAGTTTGCAAAGGTCCAGAATCATTCCAGACTACTTCAGGCACCCTTCATATCTCCGGCCTTTGTGGTACTCTGTATTTCTACATTTAAACAGATTTGACCTAAACAATGATAGCATAGTGATAGTGTCTCAGTCAGCTGACAAAATACCATGGGTGGCTTGAAAAACAGAAATTTATTTTCTCACAGCTTTGAAGGCTGGAAGTCTGAGATCATGGTCCGTTTACAGTGAGGGCTTTCTTCCTGGCTTGCAGATGTCAGCCTTCTCACTGTGCCCTCACATGTCAGAGAGAAAGACCACAAGTTCTTTGGCATGAAGTCCCCACCCAAGGGTCAAATATGCTAAGTATACTATGCATGAAGTAATTCCAAGGGATTGAGAAATCAATACAAATGCCAAATGTTATCTGCAAGCATATGTATTTGCAAATACCTGCAAATATCTGCAAATGTTATCTGTATGAAGAAATAATACAACTCACATTATATATATGTAGCCACATGCCTGGTCCCTAATTAGTTGACTTCGAGTTAATCAAACGTAGTATCATCCTGGATGGGCCTGACCCAATCAACTGAGCCCTGTAAAAGAGAGTCTGGAAGTTAGGCTCTCTCTGGTGCTGGCAGTAAAAATCAAATTACCATAAATTCTCCAGCCTCAAGGAAATGAATTCTGCCAACAACTGAGGGGGCTTGGAAGCAGATCTTTGCCTAGTCAAGCCACCAGAAGAGAACATGGCCCTTGCAACTCGTTGACTTCAGCCTTGTGAGACTCAAAGCAGAGGACCTAGCTAAGCAGACTCAGTAGCTATTCCCATTCATTTGGAAATTCTGACTTCTGACCTGGAGAAACTGTGATAATAAAGAGAGGCTGTTATAAGCTGCTAATTTTAAGGCAATGTGTTATACAGCAACAGAAAATCAGTAACAGCAGTTTTTTGTACATAGCAGAATCTCTGACTTAAACTGGCTTAATGAGCAAAGAAATTTATTTTCTCATATAACAGGAAGTCCAGAAGTACTTCAGACTTCAATTTGGTTTGTTCAGAGGCTGTATTCTGTCATCAAAGATCCAGATTCTTTGCATCCCACCACTGTGTTACCCTAAGTGATGTTTGATCTTCAGATAGTTGCAAGATGGCTCCAGTAGTCATATCGGTGTCACATTCAGAAACATCCAGAGGATAAAAAAAGAGTGTTAATTTGTAAGGCATTTTCAGAAAGAGTAAGGAAACTTCCCAGAAGCTCCTCAGATTTTCATTCCTGTCTCATTGTCCACAGCCACATGCCCATTCCAAATCAGTCACTGACTGGGTGAAAAGGACTAGGAGAAATGGAGAGAAAAGACTAACATGTCCACTACAACCCTTAATCAAAGAGTTTACAAAAAAAGGACAGAAGTATGAAATGTCCACAAACACTGAGATTGCTCTGCAATCAGTGATAAGAAATCAGAGACAATGAAGTAATAACATGTCGGAGAGCAGCAAGGAGCAAGAACATTGCAAGAGACATACAAGGTGAACAAAACAAATGATGAGAGAAGAGATATCCACACCAGACCCATTGCCTAAGGGTTTTCCATCAATTCCATAGAATTAGAAATTAGTATCAGGGTGCCTGGGTGGCTCAGTTAGTTGAGTATGCGACTTTGGCTCAGGTCATGATCTCACAGTTCATGGGTTCAAGCCCTGCATCGGGCTCTGTGTTGACAACTCAGAGCCTGGAACCTGCTTCGGATTCTGTGTCTCCCTCTCTCTCTGCCCCTCCCCTGCTCATGCTCTGTCTCTCTCTCTCTCTCAGAAATAAACATTGAAAAAAAAAAGAAATTCGTATCAAAACTTTGCGCATCACTGATTATATGTACAATTTAATGACATAGTAATTTGCATACAATTATTATTGCTATATAGGTCTGTGTCCCAAGCTTCATAACTCCTCCTGGTATGGTTACAGATAATTTATGATAAAATATTAAAGGCATAAAAAGTAAATTATGTGTAACTATACATTTAATGAATTGCCTGAATTGAAGAACAAGAAATTGCAAAAATATTTTAACTATTCTGGAAAACTCAAGATATATGGAAACCTGCTCTCCCTTAAATAGGAGGTAGAAGATATACCTGTATCTTATCATCGCAGTGTGGAAATGTTGAGGTGCAGAGCCAACAGCCAAAAATAATTCTTATGGGCACCTGGGTGGCTTAGCCTGTTAAGCATCCAACTCTTGATTTCGGCTCAGGTCATGGTCTCACCATAAAGGGATGAAGCCCCATGTCAGGCTCTGACTCTGCACTGGCCAGGGAGTCTGCTTGAGATTCTCTATCTCCTTCTCCCTCTGCCCCTCCCCCTCCCTCCCTCTCTCTCTCTCTCTCTCTCTCTCTCTAAAAAAAAAAAAAAAAGTAAATTTTTAGACATCTTCATGCACGAAGGTGGCTTTATTAAAGCAGGGGACAGGACTGTGGACTTAAGAGCTGCACTGGGATTGTGAGGAGTTACTGATTATATACTTAGGAGTTGGGGGAGGTAAAGGTAAGGGGAACTTTCCAAAGGGATTTTCACCATGCTGAAGAAGGCTCAGAGCATCCTGGAAGCCTAGCTATTGTCAAGTTAAGGTTGTTTTCCGCTCTAGCAAAGCATTAATTTTAAGACAGTAGGGAGTTCCTGGAAGAATGTCTTACTCTCCTTGTCTCAAGTATTTGTCAATGGGGTGCAGGTTATAAGGAAATTTATCTGCGTTTCTTTGCCTTTGTTTCCCCACATCAATCACATTGTACACCTTAAACACTGATGTCAGTGTGATCTCGATAAATCTGAAAACGGTTTTTAAATTTTTTTTAATAGGTAAAAGTGAGCTATTGAATCTTAAGAACGTTTAAGAAATAAATCTTGACTAGAATATCCCTTTGTTTCCCTGAGAATGGTGACGCTCTTAAGAATACAGGTAGAGGGGCGCCTGGGTGGCGCAGTCGGTTAAGCGTCCGACTTCAGCCAGGTCACGATCTTGCGGTCCGTGAGTTCGAGCCCCGCGTCGGGCTCTGGGCTGATGGCTCAGAGCCTGGAACCTGTTTCTGATTCTGTGTCTCCCTCTCTCTCTGCCCCTCCCCCGTTCATGCTCTGTCTCTCTCTGTCCCAAAAATAAATAAACGTTGAAAAAAATTGTTTTTAAATAATAATAAAAAAAAAAGAATACAGGTAGAAATTAAGCGAGTAAATTATGGGGCAAGGAGGCAGAGAAGGGGATCTAGACAGTAGTCTTCTGGCTTTTGCCTGGTCCCCCTTCCAATGAAAGATTAATGGTGTTCAGTGACCTGCCACTTGTCCCCATTGCCCTCAGGAAATGGTGACTGACAGGAATGCAGAAGGGAGAAAACAAGCTGAACCCAAGGCTGCCTTCTTTCCACAAGCAGGGAGGTCCCCTTTCCCTTTTTATCGTATTACCACTCTGATTTTGTTACTCGCTGTGGATCTCAAAATCCACCCCATTTTCTGATCTCACCATTGAGTTTTCTAGGATGATCTGGGGCTTGGGCGTTAAGGGCAGAGAGGCAGAAGGGGGGCAAACGGAGAAAAAGAGACAAGGATGTAAAAAGAAAGCTGCTTGCTGGGGTCGTCCAGCCTTCCCGGTTCCTACTGCCCCTCCCCGGCCGGGCCTTGCGGGCTCACAGGAAGCACACGGGCCAGCCTTTTAAGAGCTTGCGGGCGTCCGGCGGACACAAGGGGTCCACCCCGCAGAACAGGAGGCCCCGCTTAGCGCAGGCAGGACGCGGGTGCGGAGAGGTGTCAGGCACAACGCAGCCGCCAGAGGGCACGGGCGCCTCAAGTCCTCCCGCGATGGCGTCGCCACCACCAAGCAGGGAAGGTGGTCAGCCAGCGAGCCCGCGGAGAGAGCGGGGCCCCACCCGCCCCCGAGCTGCGGGCCTCGGCGCACCGCGCACAGTTCCTCCATTCCTAGCCGCCCGAGGGCCCCGGTCCGCGCTCGGAGGGTGACCTCGACTCCCGGGCGGGGTCGGAGGACGCTGTCAGCTCCGCGCCCACCTCGCGATCCCAAGCCCTCTCCAAGCCGGAGGCCTGCGAGGAGGTGGCGGTGGCCCCGTGTTCCGAGAGGAACGCCCGGAGGCCAGGCCGGGGGTGAGCATACCCCAGCATCCGGCCGCCGCGGAACAATGGCCGGAGGGGCTGCGGCGGGCGCCGAGGAGCCCGGGCGCCGGGGAGCTGGAAGCCCCGCCCCTCCGCCGGCTCCCTGACAACGCGGGCCGGGCCGCGCCGCCTGCTCCCCGCCCCTCGGCGCCCGGCACCAGGCGGGGCCCCGGTGGGAGCGCTGCAGCCGCAGCTGCTGCTCTGCAGAGCGGGGCCCGGGGTCGG
This sequence comes from Puma concolor, assembly GCF_028749965.1. Taxonomy (NCBI): domain Eukaryota; kingdom Metazoa; phylum Chordata; class Mammalia; order Carnivora; family Felidae; genus Puma; species Puma concolor. Next base: position 79,212,838 of record NC_141672.1, read on the forward strand.
GGCCGGGGCGCCCTCGTTCCCACTTTTCTCCCGCCGCTATGAGCCAGGGAAGTCCGGGGGACTGGGCCCCCCTCGACCCTACCCCGGGACCCCCGACGCCCCCCAACCCCTTCGTGCATGAGTTACATCTCTCCCGCCTCCAGAGGGTTAAGGTAAAGTGTGAGCGGTGGGCGTCGGGAGGACTCGTGGAGGTAGGAAAAGGAGGTTGTTTAAAGCCCAGGAAAAGATGGGGATGGGGATCCAGAAAAGAGGTGGGTGAGAAGCTTGGGGGGTGGGAGTTCGGGGGAGCACACGTGGGGGCGGCAGTGGATGGGCGAGGAGTCCTTGGAGAGGGCGCGGGATGGGGCAATGAATAGCTCGAAGGTGTGGAAGAAAGGACAGGGTGAGGACGGAGAACTGCAGAGGACCCGGGGGAAGGGGAGACGGAAGATACTGGGAATGCGGTTTACATCCTGCGGAGGCCGATGAACTAGGATGGAGGTGGAGGCTACGGAAAGCCGGCGGTGGGGGTGGGGGCGTACTGAGTGCTTCTCGGAGGCTCGGAATTAGAGGGAAGAGGTTTCTAGACCCAGAGCCTGCGCCCCTTTGGCCATCCAACACCCCCCCTTTCCCACTCCCCCCACCCCTGCACTGCAGCACCTCCTGGTGGGGGGTAGGGCGGCTGAGAAAGGGGCAGGCTACAGGAAGTGGAGGGCCGCACCAGCCTAGGGGGAACTGGGGAAGGGTGTGGGAAGGGAGTGTCCAAGGTTTCTGCTGCCCTCACCGCCCCGAAGGCTGGCTCCTGGGGCTCGGTTTGTTTACCTGCGCTCTCCCTAGGGCAGCCCAAGGAGTCACCCTGGCTCCTGGCAACCCCTACCCTGCGGAGTAGGGCCAAGCTCTTGTTTCCCCCATCCTCCAGCACTGGGGGAGTGCTGGTGAGTTGCACTAGTCTGGCCTGGGCCTAAAAAGTGGACCTCTGTGTGTTCCAACTCTACACCTCCCAGGGCCAAAGTAGAAAGAACTGTGCACCTGGCTTCTGTTGGACAGAGTAGCTATTTATGGAATGCGACGTGGGGGGGAGGGACTGTCTCCAGCCTACGCTACATCAAGCACTGTGCTGGGCCCTTCCATAGGGGTTATCATTAAATGCTCTTAACAGCCTCACCAAGTGCCAGGTGCATTTTATGACTTTTAGGTAGGGTGGGGACCAACCGAAAGATATAAAACATTTAGGTCTGATCCTATTAATGAGGCCCTTAATCCTCTCTGTTACCCTTTTGCCCTTACTGATATCTTCATCTCATCTTGGATTCCGATCCATCTTCTGTTCCCACACCACCTGTCTCCTGATCTGCAGGCGGTGACAGCTCTCTATTCCATCCTTGTGGGAGAAGGGAAGCAGTGGGGAGCGTGTCTCCTGGTCCTGAAGTGGCATTCTCTCCCACCCTTTGCAGTTCTGCCTCCTGGGGGCACTGCTGGCCCCCATCCGAGTGCTTCTAGCCTTTATCGTCCTCTTTCTCCTCTGGCCCTTTGCCTGGCTTCAAGTGGCTGGTCTCACCGAGGAGCAGCTTCAGGAACCAATTACAGGATGGCGGAAGTAAGTGGAGCATCAGCCCCCGGAGACCCTACTTCTCACTTCTCTTCCCTGTTACCCATTCTGCTCCCTCTTTGAGAAGAAAAGGAGGGAGGATTCTGAATCTCTGCTACCCATCTTAGGTAGGCAAGATGAGTCAGCCAGGCTCACACCTGGTCCCCAGGACCGCAGCTCTAAGTGAGGCACCCTGATGTGTCCCAGAGGAGGCAGACTTCAGCCCTTGGCAGAGGATAGAGGACAAAAGAAGGGCAGCTGCTTTTCTGGGTGCCCAAGCCTGGGAGTGAGTGAGGGAAGGGACGGAATCACTGCCGCTGCTCATGGCCAGCCTTGCCCCACAGGACCGTGTGCCACAATGGGGTGCTGGGTCTCAGCCGCCTGCTCTTTTTCCTGCTGGGCTTCCTTCGAATTCGAGTTCGGGGCCAGCGGGCCTCTCGCCTTCAAGCCCCCGTCCTTGTTGCCGCTCCCCACTCTACTTTCTTCGACCCCATTGTCCTGCTGCCCTGTGACCTGCCCAAGGTTGTGTCCCGTGCTGAGAACCTTTCTGTGCCTGTCATTGGAGGTGAGAGAGTTTAATAAGAGGGGTAAAGGGGAGAGATGACCACTCTGAGCAAAAAAGGCAAGAATCAGAGATGCTGTGGAGAGAACTGGCCTCCAGGGGGAAGGGAGAAGTTAGAAGGGATACGGACTGATGCTGGCCAATGAGATTCAAATGGACACCTTTTGTGAACCAACCTCTTAGATGCTGAGGGCTGGTGCTTAGAGGGTTGGAGGGATCTCTGATCAGTTCCCTAAAGGACAATATGCAATAAAAGGAGTGTCCCTGTGGCAAAGAGACAACTGAGAAGCATCTCCATACTGTTGAGGGAGTGGAGGGTGCAGGTGTAAATGCCCCTGGGAAGGAACCAAATGATTCCTTGTATCCTGTCTGGATCCCAGCCCTTCTTCGCTTCAACCAAGCCATCTTAGTATCCCGGCACGACCCGGCTTCTCGGCGCAGAGTAGTGGAGGAGGTCCGAAGGCGGGCTACCTCAGGAGGCAAGTGGCCCCAGGTGGGTAAGGGTCTCAAGAGCTTCTGGCCTTTTATATACTCCCAAAGAGACTTCTCTCTCCTCTTGCCCCTTCAAGCTACCCCTCCTCATTCTGATCCCTTGTTTTTTTCCCCCAGGTACTATTCTTTCCTGAGGGCACCTGTTCCAACAAGAAGGCTTTGCTTAAATTCAAACCAGGTGAATAAATGATAGTGGGTGATAGGGTGGTAGGAAAAAAAGTAGCCCCAGATTTACAGAGTCTGGACCAACCCAAGAAGTGGAGTGGGAGGGCAGGGAAGAGAGATGGGAGACTTCCTAGCTAACCCTCAAAAGTCTCCAGGAGTCAGAAAGAAACTTATCAATGAAATGGAGCAAGTCCAGGTGTTATTTCAGACCTGTCCCAGACCCCAACACTTCATGCCTTCTAGCTATCTGAATGAACTAACCTCTGCCTGGGGGGGTGGGGGGTGGAAATGGGATTCAGGAGCCTTCATCGCAGGGGTTCCTGTGCAACCTGTCCTCATCCGATACCCCAACAGTCTGGTGAGTCTGAGTCTAAGAATGGAGGGTGGGGTGCACAAATCCACCCTAAATGGGAATCAGTGAAAACTTCCGAGTGTCATGGTGGGATGTGCATGTGGGGCTGGGGCGGGGCCTCTGCCCAAAGAGAATGGGCCAGCTCCCAGGGAAGAAAAGGAATGCCTTTCTCCCCTCACCTCTGCTTCTCCTGTAGGACACCACCAGCTGGGCATGGAGGGGCCCTGGAGTGTAAGTCTTGGTGTTGGTTCCTGGGGTGAGGGTGGGGAGCAGGGCCCATCAGAGAATTCCTGGCCCGCCTTCCAATCTCCAGACAAAGCCAATGGACCTTCTTCATTCTCAGATTGAGAGAACTCTAGAGAAGGGCGTGCCCATTTCCCTGTTTTGTTCTGATCTCCAGGTATAACCTGGAAGTGCTTTCAGCCATCCCACCTAATCATTCCTGCTGTGATTACAGCTCCTTTTAACTTCCTGTCCTATGTTTCTAAGTGATCTTCTCCATCAGCCATCTCTTCCTGAAAACCAGCAGGTGTGTCTCACCTTTTGTGCAGTCACTCACACCTCTTCCAGCAGCTCTTCCTCAGGCATATGCCTGCTGGCGCTCTCTCTTTCCCTACCACCTTCTGGCCCTTTCCTCTGTCTCCCTACTGCATATTCATCCAGCTGACTGTGTGGTTAGGAGTCTGTTTTTATATGAATAGGCAGAACTTTCCCACTCCCCTCCTCAGGGTGGGAAGACCCCTTGTTAGAGATTGGTGAGCATCTGAGGTCTCTCTTCTCTTAGACTTAAAGTCCTCTGGCTCACAGCCTCTCAGCCCTGCAGCATCGTGGACGTGGAGGTATGACATCCCCTACCCCCCCACTACCAGCATGGGTGGGATAGGGGAATGGGCATCGGCCGAAGGGGATGAGAGTGGGAGTGGTCACCCATAGCTTTGAGGTCCTGATGTGTGTGTGTGTGTGTGTGTGTGTGTGTGTGTGTGTGTGTGTGGTGTCTTTCAGTTCCTCCCTGTGTACCACCCCAGCCCAGAGGAGAGCAGGAACCCCACCCTCTATGCCAACAATGTCCAGAGGGTTATGGCACAGTGAGTTACCCACAAAATATTTCCTGGAGCAGATACACAGGGCATAGGAACCACAAGAGGGGTGGAGGGCTGAGGTTCCAAGGCAAAGATGGGGGAGTGGGCAGTGGGATGGACTCTGAACGGTTGATACTTGGAATGGGGGGCGGTTAAAGGGGCCTGGTCTCCTCTCCCTGTTCAGCAGCCCAGACTCGGTAGTGACCCCTCAGAAGAGTCTTCTTCCTTGCTCCCCCTCCATTCCATCACTCTTCATCCTCTAGGGCCCTGGGCATTCCAGCCACCGAGTGTGAGTTTGTAGGGAGCTTGCCTGTGATCGTGGTGGGCCGGCTGAAGGTAGCACTGGAGCCACAGCTCTGGGAACTGGGAAAAGTGCTTCGGAAGGCTGGGTAAGTGACCTTGAACATAAGAGTATGGTCAGTGTCACTTATAGATAGAGAAAAAAGAAGAGGGAGAAATGGGAAGAAGGAAAGTCTTTTTTTTTTTTTTTTTTTTTTTTTTTTTTTTTTTTTTTTTTTTTTTTTTTAGTTTATGTATTTATTTTGAGAGAGAGAGAGAAAGAGAGAGAGAATCCCAAGCAGACTCCACACTCAGCCTGACTCGGGGCTCATTCCCACAACAATGAGATCATGACCTGAGCCAAAATCAAGAATCAGATGCTCAACCAAAAGAGCCACCCAGGCGCCCAAGGAAGGAAAATCTTTTAAAAAATAATAATAAATAAGAGGGAAGGTAGAAGAATTTTTTTTAAGATGATGGAGTAAAAGAATTGGTAAAAAGTAAGGGAAAGATATTTAATAACCCCAGTGAGGAAAGGAGGAATGGCTCTCAACGGACTGTGAGTGAGAGTACATCTTAGAAAAACACCAGATATGTCTGTGGTGGGAGGGCTGCGGCCAAGGTCGTGTGTCCAGGAAGAAGATGAGTAAGCTGTCTGCCTTCAACATTTCTGTTGTAGGCTGTCCCCTGGCCATGTGGATGCTGGGGCAGAGCCAGGCCGGAGTCGAATGATCAGCCAGGAGGAGTTTGCCAGGCAGCTACAGCTCTCTGACCCCCAGACGGTGGCTGGAGCCTTCAGCTACTTTCAGCAGGTAAAGGAGCTGGGACACAGAGGCCAGAGCCCGGGCACTGCCCTCCAGGCTGATGTGCTCAGGACTTCAGGACACTATCCAGTTGGCCCCATGGGTGGCCAGTTTGGAATCTGCACTGTTGGATGGCCATGTCCTGAGGTCTGCTGGGGGATTCATTTTTTGTAGAGTATCCAGTGCATTGAGGAACAATGTTTTAATCATTGTGGAAAGGAGCAGTGGAGAACTAATCGGGGTCAGTGAGGTCCATAAGTTTTTTAAGCCACTTGAGGGATTGACCAAGATGGAGGACCAGATGACCTTGTGGGGCACCTGTGTGAGTTTCAGGGAAGAGTCATGAAGGTTGGATGGGAAAGTGACCTATGGAGGAGACAACATGGGACAGGTTAGACAGAGACGAGTGGGAGCCTCAGATCTCAGCGATACTTTTTAAAGATAGCCCGTGGTTGCTTAGGGGATTCCTGAACTATCTCAAGAATTTTGGTACTCTGTATATTTCCTGGGACTTAACTAGGTTTTCCTGTTGAATTATAATAATCCCAAAAGATTCTTAATGTTTGCAAACAGCCACCACTGGCCCCAAAGAGCTCTTTTTGGTCTAAGATGCAAACCGTGGCTCTCAACACCCTCTAGAGAGGGACAGAGTGACCCAGGTGTGTTGATTGCTTAGACTGGGGCAGACTTGCCCTGAAAGGAGCTTCTCTGCTTAGTCTCTAGCATAGCTAAATAGCATGGCTCCGCTGGGGCAGCATCCTCCTTGGGGTTTTTTATGCCGGTGGCCCCCTGTCAGTCTGTCAGACCAGTTCTCCAGCATTGGCTGAGTCAGAAGAGAACCAGTTATTCCAGCTTAGCATATGTCAGAAACTTGGTGGTAACTTCAGCATTCCTGAGGGATTCCCTCACGTTCATAGGAGATTCCCTAGAGGAGAGTTTTGTCACCACGTGACTTGGGGGTGGCTTGAGCATGACCAAGAGAAATGCTGGGAATCCTGGTGAGTTTAGGGCTTCGGGTTTTGAGGGAAGCAGACAGAAGATCATCATCCCTGTTCCTGCTGAGAAGAGGGAGGAGCCAAAACCCAGGGCAAGAGGGAGGACACAGGGTTGGTCCTCATACTGCCCTGGTTTCTCTTTCACCATCTAGGATGCCAAGGGTTTGGTGGACTTTAGAGATGTGGCCTTGGCACTGGCAGCTCTGGATGGGGGCAGGAGCCTGGAGGAGCTGACTCGCCTGGCCTTTGAGGTATCAGGAAGGTGGAGGGATGTGTGGTGGCCATGCCTACCCCACCCAGAGGCCTGTATGCACTGCTGCTCCCAGTACCTTCTAGATAGTAGGTGCTGGCTATGCACCGCAGTGCCTCCCTGTCTCACCTACAGAGCCCCAGTGCCTCTGTGTCGCAGCCTTGCTGGGAACAGGGCAAGGGCAACAGCTGTGAAGTTTACAGTTCTGCAGAAAGGGCCAGGGTGAGGGTGGCAGGGGAGACGGGGGAGCCTGTCAGGCAGATCTGCAGGGCGGTGTGGGGCTATGGCCTGAGGACAGTGCTTGACTTGCTGTCCCTTTCTGTCCCAGCTCTTTGCCGAGGAGCAAGTAGAAGCACCCGACCGCCTGCTGTACAAAGACGGCTTCAGCACCATCCTGCACCTGCTGCTAGGGTCACCCCGCCCTGCTGCTGCGACTTTGCATGCTGAGCTGTGCCAGGGGGGTCCCCACCAGGGCCTCTCCCTCTGTGAGTCACTGCCTCCTCTGCCAGGACGGCTCGGGCCATCATCAGCACAGGCTGGGAGAGGGTGCTGGGGATCCTCGTACAAGAGGTGAGGCTGGGAAGGCAGAGAAGACATAAGCTGGGACTTGAGAAGTGAAGCAGAAAGGAGAGGGACAAGACATACCAATTCCCAAAACGAGCTGGCCTCCCTCTTCCTCTCCTTCCTGGAGGATGGTTTTACCCTTCTCACTCTTTCTTACCCGTTCAGGTCAGTTCCAGGACTTCTCCCTCCACGATCCGCTCCACGGGAAGCTCTTCAGCACCTATCTGCGCCCCTCCCAGAAACCACATGCCTCATCCCCAGGCACTCCCACTGCTCTGGCCAACGGGACTGTGCAAGCTCCCAAGCAGAAGGGCGACTGAGCGCCTCGACCTCCCCAGCTTGCCTCCGGCCTACCCTGTGCCTCAAGCCCATTTGCTCCTGCTTGATTTTTTTGTTATTGTTGTTTTTTTTTTATTTGATTTTCATTTTTTTTTGTTTGTTTGGGTTTTTTTTTTGTAAGAAACTATTTTATATATAAATATAAATATATATCTATATCTATTTAAAAAAAAAAAAAAAGTAAGGCTGTTACACTGGTGATATCAGCTGGGAACGAAAGGGATTAATGGTTGTAGGCTGCCTGTTGGAAGATCCCAAAGGTTCCCAGGGTCAGACCTCTTGGCCACTGCTGAATGAATCCTCACTTGCAGTTGGACTGGACGGAGCTTTTTCCTGCACAGAAATCCTGCAAATCTCACATCCTCCTCTCCTGCTGTCAAACCTTACATATGCACATTTTAACAGGCTTCCTCATGAACCTCTTTTCAGCCTATTCCCTCTTGTTCTGTCCTCATTAGAAATTAAAAAATAGCTGACTACCATTTTACATTTAGTAATCCTACTGAGAATGATGCCCCCTCCCATGGTGGGAGCAGAGAGCTGTGTCAGTAGCAGCCAAGCCTCCTCCCTGCAGCTGAGACTAGCCTTAGGAGGGTGTTTTATGCCAGAGGATAAACAGTAAAGTCTCTTCCTTCCAGCCCCTTTTTGAGGTGGGGGAACAATAAGCAACCCCCACGCGCCTTAAAAAGATGGTGTGGAAAATTAATTCGATTCAGAAAATTAGATATCTAACCCAGAGACCTGACAGGTTTAAAAAAAAAAAAAAAAAAAATCTTCCCATCTTACAGATTTTTAAAGGGAGATGGATGATGATGGCCTGTCCTGGGAAGAACTGCCAGCTTCAAGTCTAGGCTTTTCATGAGTGGGGGGATAAAGTGATCACTGGGACTTCTCACTCCTGGAGCTTGTCAGGGAGCCTAGATAAGGCTGGAGGCGGGAGTGGTATCTAGATCCGGTGAATCTGGAGCCACCTCCACCTCCTTTCTTCTTTTCAGCACCACACCCCATCTAGCAGGGAACACGCAAATACACAAAGACACACTGCAAGCATTTTCCAACAACCGGAAAATCTTTATTCTTTTTCCCCATACAACTCCTTTCAAAGGTACTTCACCTCCCACCAAGGGGACCACCTTCAACCTAGCCAGTGTGGCCTCCCTTCCCACACTCACTACTTTTGCAGAACAACGAAATAACATGGGGTTGAGAACCAGTCTGTTGGTACGCAGCCAGGGTGAAATCTACTCTGGGGCCCCCACCTTCAAGGGATCGGCAGGTGGGATCGTTTGGTCCTGCTGTCCCCTAGTGGCTGCGCCGTCGTTTCTTCCTTCTGCCAGTAACAAAAGTATCACGCCGCCTTTTACGGGGCTGTGAGGCCCGAACCACCTCCAGAGCCAGGGGTTTCTCCCCAGAGACACCAAGATCAGTAGGTGTCTTGTAGGGCCTCTTGTCAGCAGGAGCTGAACTTCCACTGAGTGTTCTCTTCCCAGACTTGGTCACAGGATATGGAGGCTGGCCAAGGCCCCTCACCTCAGCGGAGAGGGAGCTGGATGCTCTCTGGACCCTCTGTCCTCCCCTGGAGGGCAGTGGGCCTGAGGCAGAGTGAGGACTGAAGGGAGGCCCCCTGGGAGACAGGCTAAGTTTAGAAGCCAAGAGGTAGGCAAAGCTGGCAAGTTCCTCATCTTCCCCCTCCTCCTTCTGCTCTTCCTCCTCCTTTCCTTTGGCCCCATCTGTTGAGCTGCACGTTTCACTGACAGGAGAAGCATCTCTCAGAACTAAGGCATCCCTGGCTCCCCATCTAGAGAACATGCTTTCAATGCCCTGGTGAGGAGACATTGATTTGGGGGTCCCATGTGCATAAGAGTCTTGATTCCCTGGTAAGGGAGCAAGGTCTTGGGGCTTGGATACATCAGTATCTTCCCTGTGCTCTCCTTGGGGGTCATAAGAATTAACATTTGGCAGGCAGGTATCCTGACTCACCCCTAGATGGAGGCCACAGGCATCTCCAATATCTAGTATGTCGACCTGTTCTATGGTTTCCAACAGAGGAGAGAGGGAATTGCCACTGCTCCCCCCCTCTAGGCTGACCTCGGGGAAGGAGGAGATCCCCTGGGTCCCCAGCATAAAGATATTGCCTTGACATGCAGGCTGAAGGGTTTCTTTGGGAGCCCCCAGTGTGGGGGTGCTGATACTACTCTCCAGCATTGGGGGGCAGCCTTTAGCCCACAACTCACTGGGATCCCCTGTAGCCTCAGGGCTCTGTTCTCTATTTCCTTTAGACCCCAAGGACGGGCTGTTGGCCCTCAGAGGTCTGGGCAGGCTGCTGTAGTTTCTCTTGTGCACAGCTGCTGTGCCGTCTGTGCCTCCATGGGGAACTGCAGTGCTCCCCCCTTCCCCAGGTGCTGTGGTTTCTCCAGGACCCAGAGAAATGTTGCCTCTGGAGCCCAGTGCCTGGCAGTCACCCTGATGCTCAGTGACACATTCCCTGGAAGTGAAGTTCACATGGAAGTTCTCTATAACCTCCTCAATCTCTAAGGGCAGCTCCAAGCCCACAGCATCCAGCTCACTGCTCAGCCAAAGTCCTGGACTGAGAGAGGCTCTGTCCCCATCCCCGTCCCCAGCTTCTTTAGGGGAAGGGCTCTGATCATAACTCTGAACTACAGGAGGACCTTTGTCGTCTCCCCACTCTGTCATCTCCTGGGACTCTGCTAACAGCTCCTCCCCTTGAGGAAGCGCTCCGAGCCCCCCTAGCTGCTGTCCCGTCTGCAACCCCACAACCTGCTCTTCTAACCCCTGTCCTTGCAGAAGGGCCAGCCCTGCAAATCCGACATCCAAACTGGGAACCATCTCCAGCAGGGGGCCTTCCTGCCAACAAAGGGGCGGAGTCTCTGAAGTGCTGTCCGCCACCAGGGAGTGCCCAGGAGACCTAGCACCTCCCAGGTGGTCATCCTGATGTGGGCATATTTGATCTGTCACCTTCCCAGACCCTCTTCTCTCCATATTTAGGGACCCTCGAAATCCCTGCGCAGCTGTAAGTTCTGGCTGCAGGTCCCAGCTGCTGGGAGATGGCAGAGCAGTCCCATCTCTGCGCGTCCCCCTCCGGCCATCCGGAGCCCGTTTTCCTGGGAAAACAGTCTTTCCAAGGCGAACGGTGCTGTCCCCCACCACCCGAGGCCCAGCTGAGGGCCGAAGCCGCCCACCTCCATCTTCATCCTCATCAGAAACGGAAGGACTGGAGTCCGATTGAGCTCCGCTACAACTCGGAGATGCCTCTGCAGCCTCCTCTTCCAAGGCCAGGAGTCGCTTCTGGACCAGCTGGAAGCAGAATGGACAAACATTGTTCTGTAAATGGTTGTGAGAAGGAGTAGCTGAGGGGGTGGTGAAGAGATGGTACTTAGGGCAGGGAATGGAAACAGGTGGCATAAGTCACAGTATCAAAAACAGATACCGTCGCTCTTTTCTCCCTTCTCGGGCCTTCCTTCCATGCTTTGACCCCTTATGCTCGCTCCCCTTCTCCTGTGTTTCCACAATCCCTTGCCTACTTGTTCTGCACCCAAACCTCAATCCTGAAGCTGTCTCCAGAAGCCATACCATCCAAGACCGTGTAGAGTTCGATAAAATTATACAAGCTTTTTATTCTGTTATTCCCTACCTCCCAGGTTTACCTGGGCAAGACTGAGCCACTCTTCTTGCTCTAATTCCTCAATTAAGGCCAATGGATCCCTCTGCTGCTCTGGGGACAGCAGATGTGCCAGAAATTGAGGATGAATGACGGCCTCCACCTGGAGAACAGAAGGAAAAATGATCTGAGTCCTTGACAGAAAGTAACCTGTGAACCAAGAAGCTCTGGAGAAGAAGCCATGTCTCCACCCCTCCTCCCCTGGGATTGTTATTAACCGCGACCACCACCAGCTATGCACGTTCACAACCTAGGAAGACACTAGGAAGACAGCCTAGCTCCTAACTGCCTCGGGCAAAACCCTAGGTCTTTGGTGCCCTGGTGTTTCCACCCCAGGATCTGTTAGAAACCATATACCCAGGTCCGACCCACCTTGGAGACAAAGACCTCCTGAGAACAAAGCTCCTCGATGTAGCCTAGGAGGCCTGGATCTGGGTACATCCCTTCCTCCTCCTGCTGCTGCTCTTCTTCCTCTTCTTGTTTTCCATCTGACCCCCCGCTGGCCAAGTGACTCCCCACGAGCCCTTCCATGATGTCAGCATACTCTTTCACAGCTTCTGGTGGGATTTCCTTGGGTACCTCAGGAAGCGGAGGCCTCTGGGCTTTGCGCTGCCGCCGACGGGGGGCCCGGGCCTTGGAAGCCACCTTTTTGGGAATGTGCGCTAAGGGAAGAGACGGAAAGGAGGAACACAAGGTGGCACAGAGACTGTGGCTTCTGCCTCCCGACCTTGTGTTTGTAAAGGGCAGCAACCTGGGTACACTGAAATGGTTACAGGCTAGATGAGGCCTGAAATGGTACCAGCCCATAGGAGAAGACTGTGGAGCTAGAAGGTCTAAGAGGATCACCGTATGAGGCATCTGGAAACCTCTGAAATTCCAAGAAGTCCTCTGATCCAGCCCCCATTTCTTAGGCAGATGAAGTATTATGTGCCTCATTTATGGACAGTCTCAATTAAAGACTAGTTGGTCTCCTTGGCCAAGATCAAAGTTTGGGACCAAGGGAAACAGAGAACCCAGCCTCCTATGTATGTCCTGTTTGGAATATCAATGGCACTCCCTGGAGGGAAAGTGACAGAAGCAAGGGCAATGCCTTTCCTAGTCCATGACTGGCTCTGTGTACGCCTCCCTTTGAGCCTTTGGCCCAAGGCTCCTATTTGGAATTGGGTAGCCTTACCTGCCTGCTGGCTAGCCTCAGGGGCCAAGAGCCCTGGAGGATCAAGTTTCAGAGAGGCTGCCGGAGGCAGGCCCTGGGACCCATTCATCAGCTGTGTGTTCTGAATCTGCATCTCCTCCTCGGCCTCAAACTCCATGAACCTGCAGAGGGCGAGGAAGGCCTGGAAAGTTCTCAGAAGGTCAGACACTGGGAGGGGGTTGCTCACAGATGGCCAGATAACAATTCTGGAGAAACATCACAAGGTCTCCACAAAGTCCCTTATATGCAATCATCACTTAGGAAGCTTGTTAAGAAAATGAATGGTCTAGGGGCGCCTAGGTGGCTTGGTCGGTTAAGCGTCCGACTTCAGCTCAGGTCATGATCTCATGGTCCGTGAGTTCGAGCCCCAAGTCGGGCTCTGTGCTGACAGGGCTCTGTGCGGAGCCTGGAGCCTGTTTCGGATTCTGTGTCTCCCTCTCTCTCTGCCCCTCCCCTGTTCATGCTCTCTCTCTGTCTCAAAAATAAATAAACGTTAAAAGAAAATTAAGTAAAAAATACATACATACATACATACATACATAAATAAAAAGAAAATGAATGGTCTAGAACTTGTAAAGCTTCTCCAGGACAGAACCATGGCTTTCACTTCTATTTCATACCCTATCTTGCCCAGCATCATGGAGGGTATACAGCAGCAATTAATTCAGGCTTGTTGAAGCCAGTCAGACCTCTGCCAAAGCCTAGCAGGACCCCACCAGCCAGCCCATAGGGCCTGGGGTTGCAATTTAAGGCAGTTCCTACCAGGAGGCAGTACTGAGATCCGAGTCCTCAGCCTTGCACTGGGATCCTATAAGAGTAATTCTGGGAGATATAGGTCCAGAAAATTTGGGGGTTGGAAATGGAAGCTAAGCTTTGGAGGAAAGAGTTCGTCTTCCTTAAGAGTTACTTCTTTAACCAAGGAGATTATCATGGAAAAATGGGGAATATGAGCCAGGAGACAACTCTGGGCACCCAGGACCCTCCTCTGACCAACCTATGCAAGCACCAGGCCCTCCCTGGGATAACAGGGTAAATGATTTCTGTGATAAGTCCTTCACAGATATATACTCTTTCCAGAGGAGGCATGGTCTCAAAGTCTGCATCAATAGCCACTTGCTGCTACCTGGTCAGTGAGATAGGAAAGAACCCGCCTAGTAGGGCTTACCTCCCCATTGCTAGGTCCCTTTAGCAAGGAATTTTTACACCCATTGGGTTCCGACCCCATTCTAAGAACTTCAGTATCAAGGACCTATATAATTCAGAATCTGGAGGAGGGAGAGCTTCCAAGGGACAGGAAAACTCAAGAGTCAAGGTGGTGGAAGCAGTGAGAATCCAGGAGACCCCATTCTAGTCCACACTCCTCCTAGCACCCCTTTGAATAATAATTCCCCCCACACCCAGACTCATGATGTTCAGACCTGACCCCATCCCTCAGCTGAAAACAGCGCCCCTCAGGAGAATGAGGGGTGGTCAGACTCACTTTTCTGCCATCTCATAGAAGATCATCCGGTCAAAGTTGCTGGTATGCTCCCACTCCTGCACAGCCCTTGGCAGTCCCTCCTCCAGGGTCATCGTGGGCTTCAGCCGAGCCAGAGAGCGAAGCACAGGGCTAAAACCCCCACTGGGTCAGTCATGGTCTACAGTGCATGCCCCACTCATCCACCTGTCCTGACAGATACCTCAACACATACCCCCTTGTCCCCTCAGCAGATCTAACTTGCCCCCCAATCCTTGTCACATCCCAACTTCCAGTTAGACTTCCAGACCCCCAACTTTCCATCCATCCTCTACCACACTGGACTTCCCACTGAAATGTTCAAATCGCATGCAAAATCAGATGATTGGCTCTGCTCCCCACCTTTTGAAATCAGCCACCTTTAATTCTCACAGTGCTGTCCTCAACTAAACATTAGGAAGAAAGCACTCATGTTGTTAAATTAATGGATTTGTTATAAAGTAGGCAGGCTTACCCCTGCCCGAAGGCTCTTGCTTTTGGAGAAAGGCACTACCTAACCCAAATGAATCTCTAATTAAAGGTTGTGTGGTGTTTTTATTTGTTGGTTTTTAAGTGCTTTTTGCCTCCAGGACACCCTTCACAGTCAGTCAAATATCAATACTCTTTAAGCACTTTATGATTCATTTTTGCCTTTCTGACTTGCCAGAGTGCTCAAGCACTGTGCCTAGAATCACCTGGTGAAGCTTGTTATAATTATGGATTCCAGCGCCCCTGAATCTCTTGACTAAGTATTTTACTAGCTTCCTGGGTGACTGTTGCAGAGGGTCTGAACTGCATTGTGGAGGAGACCCTGCCCAGAGCCCCTGAGCATGGAGAGCAGGAAGAGGCCAGGAGTTAGAAATCCAGCCTGCCAGGCTCCAAGAGAACGCAGAGCCGTCTGGAGAAAGCAGGGAGCTGGTAAGCTGATCTACACCAAGGACTTGGGGGAAGGCTCTTGATTTATTCACTCCAGAGTCAGGGTGGAAAGGGAGATTCCTTTAGGTGTTCAGTGATGGCGAGAACAATGTACCTGTATTTTAAGTCCAGTAAAATGTGGTATGTGTTACATAGTGGTTTACACAAGATGTTGAGAGTGCAGTGCACTTAGGAGCAGCTGTGGGTCTGGGTGGGAAGAAGAGAAAATTCCCCAGATGGCTGGCTAATGACTCTGCTTGATAAACACAACAGACAGCCTATGACACCTGGGGTCCTTGGCTAAGTGTCCCCTCACGTAAACATTCTGGCCTTTTGTGAATTCTTTTCTTCTACTAGACTGCCTTTTTTTTTTATAACGATAGTAATGACAACAGCAGCTACCACTTAATGAAGCATTCTCTGTGCCCAGCACACTGCTAGGTGCTTCACAGATATGAATTCATCTTCTCAGCAACCTTTTGAAGTAGGTATAATCATCCCCTTTCTAGGTGAGAAAACTGAGGGCAAAGATAGCAAATGTTGGGCCCAGGATCACCAATCTAGCAAGTGGTGGAGCCTAGGTCACTGGTCACTAGGCAAGCTCTACCAACTCCCTAGTTCAACTTGAACTGTGGCTAAAATAGGGACTAGTGGGGGTGGGGGTGGCACATACAAGGTCCTTCGCCAGGCCCCACACCATCCTCCACTCCTCCAGGAAGGCTCAGGGCCCAGCACTCATCCTGCTGGTTTGGATGGCCCAACTCGATGTCGGGCGGTAATAAAACAGAATGGAGGCCCCTGTACTTAGTGTCAGAGACCTCAGCTCCACCCATGGCTCCTCGCTCTATGACAGGGAACCTCTGAGCTCCGGTCTTCTCATCTATAAATGAAGACCACATAAAAATGCCTGCCTCAACCCACAGGTTGTGAGGATCACTTCAGAGAAGACACCTGAAAGCTTGTTATACTCTGGAAAGCACATAAAGAGGTGTATCATCATCCTCGTTATGCTTTTTCATTCTCACAGCATCTCTAGCACCCTCATGACCTGCCCTCAAGCATTCCCGAATAGCCTAACCTCTCGCCCACCCCAAAGTCCTCCCTGTTGAAAAGCGCTAGGATAATCCATGTCAGATCTCCCCACTTACATAAGAAAGCAGGAAAGGGCTTCTGCATCAGGACTTTGAGATAAGTGCCTCCGAGCCAAGACTTTGTAGCGCTGCCAGCGTCGGAAGTTCTCATACACACCCTTGGAGGTACAGGAGAGGTCACCCAGTGAAGGCTTGGATTGGGTGGACAAAGGACCTCCTTCTCCAGTTGCCCCGTGTGGCCCTGGCCAAGCCTTTTCCGGGGACACAATGGGGGCCAGTTGGGCAGCTGGTGGTGGAGCCCGAGCAGGAAGGCCCGGGAGACCCTCCTGGCTGACCCCAACGGCCTTAGTGGGCAGAAGAGTCTTCATGTTAGTGGCTGTCACGAATCGCGGGGGAGGACCCTCAGGGGCCCCACAGGGACTGCCTGAGGCCATCCAGTTGAGGGCTGGCTGAGTAAGGATAAAGTTCTGAGTCTGAGAGGGCTCAGCCGGCCCCACTTCTGTCTTGACTTTGACAATGACTCCAGCCCCAGTGGGGCCAGGGCCTCCGTCCCCTGTCACCAACAACGGGCTGGGGAGAGCAGAGAGCAGCAGAGGGTTGTCTGGAGAGAATGCTGAAGGCATGGGAGGCTGTGGAGGCGGCTCCCAGGGTGGCTGGTCTGGTGGGCCAGAAGCAGGTGGGGGAAAGGGAAGTGCAGTGAAAGGAGACAGGGTGGCACCAGGTTTCAAGGTTATATCCGGTCCTGGCAACGGAGATGCTGTTGAGACAAAGAGAGGGAATGGAGTAGGAGAAAGGGAGGTCAGAAGTAGGTCATCAGAGCTCCATTTAGTCCCTGAACCATCAGAAGACTGATTCTCAACAGGTGAGAGAGGGGCTATGGTGGGGAACTCGCATAGTCTGCAAATGTCCCCCAAGTGATTTTGATTTGAGAATTCTCGCACCATAAGAGGTGCAATGACCCTTGGGCCCATAACTCATATTCCATAACACGTGCCACCCAGCATACATCTCTTATTCTCACCCACTCCAAACACATTCAAACCACCTGAGCCCTGCTCCCAGCTACTCTGTGGTCCCTGCCACCGCTCACAGAAGCACTGTTTCCAGGAGAGGGTGTGTGGATTAGATGTCTCGTTTCCAGAAATCTTGTTATGTAACAGCTAGGAATGACTAGAGATAAGGGCCAGGAAATGGGTGAGGGGAGGGCTGTGCAAGAAGAGAGTTTCCCAGAGTAGCTGCTGCACATGCTAAAATTTGGTGATGTAGACTATCCGTGGTCCTGCTTGGAACTCCTAATAGCAGAAATTTAGGGTCCACTAGGAACAAGGCACAGACGGTGAAGTCGGAAACACAGTACCTGCTGATGAGAAGCTATGTGGAGTCTAGTCAAAGGGACCAAGGAAAATACATAAAATATGTACTTAATTAATCAGGACATGTGTTTCTTAGGATTTTTTGTTATAATAATAGAAGATCATTTTCCTGACTTCACACGACTCTCCTCCCCTTCTAATAAATAGTTTCCAGTGGCAAATTAACGGCACTCAGCTTCCGCTTCCTGACCATGAAGGAGACATGGAATATGAGCAAACCCCTCATCTCAACCACACAGCAGAAGGCCAGGAGTCTTCCACCAAGTGTGGACAATGAAATGTGTCTGAAGGCCTGAGTTCCACAAAACGTAGAAAAACTGAGAGCAACTCAGGGAAGACCCAGCTCTCATTCTGGTTGGAGTTACCCACCTCCCCTGGCCCTGGGAAATCAAGGAAAACTGCTTCCCTGAACTGGAAGAGAGGCCACCTCTCGGGCAAAAAGGAGTCATAAGGCTCTGAGCAGAGGCACTTATATAGTACCTTCCAGTCTGGCTTTGGGGAGAACACTTCTTTACAGACGAGGCAACAGATAACCCAGCAGAACAGTTTTCCAGCTAAGGTCTCCCTCCATTCACCTCACTCAATAAGATGGGGAGTGGCTCCAGCCCGGTTCTCTCAGGGCAAAATTCTAGAGCAGGCTCCAATCGCATGAAGAAGACACAGGAATTTGGACCTTCCCCTTGAGCCCTCTCTGAGCTATTCGCACCACACATAACCCGGCCACACAAACACATGTTGGAGGCGGTCCCTGTTCCAGAGAAATGAGTTGCTAACTTTCCTCTGAGGGGCTCTGATTTATTTACCTCCCAGGAAGCTCTCTTCATCCCCTAAGCCTGGTGTTAATAGCACAATCTCCTTCCCCAGCCTCCCCAAGACGGATGACTTTGCTGGGGTGTAGTGCTCTCACATCCCTCTAGGTGAACCCCAAAAGCTGGTCCCCAGATAAAACGTCAAATTTGAATCCCCAAGGATGTGGGCAGGTAGCCAGGACCTTCCCCACCACTTTCAGACTTACCTCCATCTGAAGCCATCCTCTCAGGTTTGGGCTCCAACTGTGGCTCTGTGGAAGCCTCCAGAATGGCCAGTCAGGTCCAGGACCCAGAGAGCAACCTGGCCCCAGCAGATACACAGGGATCCAAGGAAGGGAAGACAAAGATCAGATCAAAACAGAACTAGAATCTAGGACTCGAGGCATTCTGCAGTGGGGGAGGGGAGAGGAGCTGGGGTAGAGGTACAGAGAGATTCCAACGGGCTCTAGTAAGTAGGCGGTAACCAGGAATTCCCTCCAAACCAAAGTACCACAACACAATTTTTGAGTATCTTTTTAGGGCAATTTGTAAATTCTTTCTGATTCCCAATATTACAAGTTTTACATCAGTAAATATAGTTTTGTGCCCTTCAATCCCATCCAGTTCTGTAACTGACTTCCTATTAATAGCAGGTTGTGGCATACGCTTGACTTAATTCAATGTTGGCTATATTTTTTAAACCAAATTCAGAGCATTATAGTCTGTGTACTTAAGGATCAAAGAAACAGAATGTTTGAAATCAGGGTGCCTCAGAAAATCCGGGTTTGATGGGCTATATGCATATCATTTCCTTAAAAAGCTGTCCTGCAGTTCCCAAACAGTCCAGTACCATCAGGTCTGCAGTCCACAGAAGGTTCAGCCTTACCCTTGGCTGAAAAGCACCCCCCTATCAGAAACTGCCATTCAGCCTAAAATTCCAAAAGCAAAAAGTCCTTCTTTTTGTTATTTTGTTTAAATTTTTGTTAAATAATTTTAATTTTTGAAATGGGTAATACATCCGCATGTTTCAAAAGTCAAATTATGCCAAATGTAATATACAGCAAGTCTCCTTCTCTCCCCTTTCCTCTGGAACTGAGTTCTTTCTCTCTCTTTCTCTGTTTCTTCTCTTTCTTTCTTTCTTTTTTCTTTCTTTCTTTCTTTCTTTTGTTTTTAGAAGCAAGTTCTTTATCTCAGAGGAAACCAATAGTATGCTTCTTGTGAAATTTTGCATTTTATGCAACTACAATTAAATACAAACTGTATTCTTAAAAAAAGAAGAAAGCCTTCAGGTTTTTCTCGATTATAAAATTAACCTATGTTCCAATGTCTTTGCCATTATAAATAATACTGCAATGATCATCTTTGTAATGATATCTGGGTTCCACTATCATTTTTTAAAAACCAGGTTCCTATGAAGACAATTTCTATGTTCTTTTAAAAATTCGAAATAACCCTATGAGGTGCATCTTATTATGCTATTATTAGCTACTCACCACTATTAGAAAGAGCGTTGAATTTGTGGTAGAGACCTGAGTTTAAATCTTGGTTTGACCACTAAAATCTACTTCACCAGTTTCATAAAATAACTTCACGCTCTCTTCGCTGTACATAATATCGAATACCCATCATGCACTCTTTACCGCCAATACTTTGAAATAGGGCGGAGGAACCGGATGTAAAAGAGGGGAGAGAAGAAAACTTTCTTCTTCTACCATAAGGTAAAGGGGCTGTGAATCCTGGAGCCTTTGTTTCTCCAGGCACTAGAAACCCACTGCCTGTGAAATGGGTGTACATCTCGATATAAAGACAGGATTCTATTAATCAGTGTTCAAGCCATATCCATTCCTACCCCCCTCTAATTCCTAGCAGTGTCTTGCACACAGTGGGCACATTCCACCTATCTCAGAACTCCTGCAAAGTTGCAACTAGAAGCCAACTCCTGCAAGGTTGCAACTGGGTTGCAACTGGGCCAGATCCTGCAATAGTTCGCCCCCTTCTGGCCAGCTGGAGAAAGACCTAAATGGACTACATTTCCCGGCATGCCTTGAGAGAGAAAGAGAAAGAGAGAGACTCTTCCGGCTCCAGGGGAAGGAAATTGACAAACACGTGAGACTGGCGGCGGTTAGGAAGAGGTGCAGACGGAATTGGAACTTCTGGCTTCGGTGTGGTCATGTTTCTCCAGTATTACCTCAACGATCAGGGAGACCGGGTCTATACGCTGAAGGTGAGAAAAGAAAACAAGTTGGAAACGGTTATGGCGAGAAACATGGGTGGGGGAGCGGTTGAGACCAGCCACCGAATTGCCTAGGTGGGTGAGGGGAAGTAGAAAGCCCAGAAACCAGGAGTGATGGAGGCAGGAGTGTATGACTTGTTGATCTAACTGTTGCGTCTCCTGTCTTCTGTTAATCTTTTTTTTTTTTTCGCGCAGCCTCCTCCCCATCCCAGCCTCTGTCTCCCTTATGACTCCAGGGATTGAGTTTTCCCACCACTCCTGTACTGAGCTTATGTTCTCTTTCTTCCTCGAGCAGAAGCTTGACCCTATGGGACAACAGACCTGCTCGGCTCATCCTGCTCGGTTCTCCCCAGATGACAAATACTCTCGACACCGAATCACCATCAAGAAACGCTTCAAGGTGCTCATGACCCAGCAACCGCGCCCTGTCCTCTGAGGGCCCCTTAAATTTCATGTCTCCTCTGTTCCCCCTCAAGAGACTTTCTGAAACCAAGCTCTTCAGTGTGTGAGCCTAGAAGCCTTCTTATCATCCTTGCTCTTTGGAATCGGTTTCATCGTTACCATTGTTCATGCTTGTGTGAAACAGTCATGGTAGCATACCTCTTAAGGGAACAAGTTTGAATCTTTCCATATTTTGAATCGCTGCCAGGTTATTAAATTGATTTGAAAGAGCTCTTGTTTTGTACGTTGTGGGAAGAAAGGAGGGAGATGAGAGGGAAGAGCACCTGAGGGGTACAACAAGTGGTACTTGGAAGAAAAACTTCAGTCACTGCAGGAGCGGTAGTGCGCGCGATGGGGTGTCGGGGAACGGGAAGAATGGTTGAGACTCTTCCACAACCGTCAGCATTCACTCAAAAGTACCCCTCTTGTCACTTAAGTCATTCCTTGCCCCTTGAAATGACGTTTTGACTCGGAGGAGTTGCTTGAAAAATAACAGCAGCTATACTGTAGAGGGGATGCTGTGAATTGGAAGTCGGGAGACCAGGATTTTCCCCTCTGCGTGCCTTTGAGAAAGTCACTTGTTTAGTCTCACTTTTCTCATTTCTAAATTCTCTTCCAACTCTAAATTTGATAGAGTTCAGTGGTGGATCTTAATATAGCGACAGTGTGTTATAAATAGAACCGTTGTGAGTATGAATGCCTTTGTTCATTAAATGAATAATATGCATCAATGAATGCATATTTACTGGCCCTCTGAAAATATTCCCAGGTTTTTCGTTTTCTCCATCAAGGAGTTGCCTTCTCACATACACCTAACTTTATTTTCTCCTTGTCAGGCAGCTACTTTGTGGAATTCTACATGGATCTTAATTTAGAAAATCGGGTATGAGAGATTCAAGCAGGGTTTTGCTGGTTTTTTAAGCTACTTTTGGGGTTAATTAAAAAAAAATGCAAGATTTCTTAGGACTTAAGCTGCTCTTATGGGGCAACCATAAGTTTTTCAGCCAATTCATAGTAAAGGGATGATGAGGGAAAATGCTGTATTTAAGCTTTCAAGAAATGCTAGCTTGCTTCTTCTTGTCTTTGTCAAGTTAATCAACTCATTATTTCCCAATTTTCCCATTTGTGGCTTTTGACATTGGATTTGAATACTTAGTGCCCCTGATTTTAAAACTGCTTTATGGAGATTGTGTTCTAATTATACAATCGTTTTCTACTGCATCAAGATTCTAGACTCTGGAAGCAGATGTAACTTAAATCAGCATAAATTTGATTTATCATCACTGGTCCTGGAAAGGAATAATTATGTTTCTCTTGGACTGTGATGTCTGACGATCTCAGTTAAAAAGTTAGGGATAATTGTTGACTGCCGAGAAAAAGAAAATCTTTCTACTTGGGTCATAGTTAATAGAAGACAGATGATTGTTGAATCAATTACTTACTTATAGGAATGGTAAAATGAGATACTCGTTTCCTGTCAAGCAATTTTTAATTTCTTAGCCTGTTCACTTCCGGGGTCTTAGCATTGGATCTAAGGGACTTTAAAGTGTTACCCTATCCTGGGGTTTCTGGGTGTCAGGTCATGATCTGATTGTGATGATCGTGGAGCCCCTCATGGGGCTCTGCGCTGATAGCGCAGAGCCTGCTTGGAATTTTCTCTCTCTCTCTCTGCCCAATTGCATGTGCGCTCTCTCTCCTCTCTCAAAATAAATAAAAACATTTGAAATTTTAACATCCTGTTAAGAGGATAATGATGGAAGAAATGTTAATTCTGCAAATAACTAGAAAAAGGATCTGCTATGGAACCTTCTTAAGCACCAAAGTCGGTAAATGAATTCTACCAATGTTTTATAATACTGACTGTAATTTTGTTTTTATAAGTAACCCACTACCCACCCCCGCCCCCCAAAAGGATTACCATTGTTCCATGCTACCTGCTCTGTAAACTGAAATGAAAAGACTTTGACCTGGAAATATTCCTAATTGAAGCAGAGGAGAAAAGGCAGACTGGTTTGAATACCCAGGGCTTTTTCCTTAAGAGATTCTCTAGATATTAATATCTTCTGAGATGTGCTCAAAAACTGGAGAATTTTAAAAGTTATAGTCTATTGGTATTAGGTAGTATATATAAGTGAATGAAAATACAGTGTGGTATGAAACAAAATTGGATGTCGCAGAAATCCACCATTTCTTTATAAAGAGAAAGTCTATTGAGATTTGAATAACTTAGCAGGCCTGCCTGAGAAAGACATCCCTCAGGAAGTGAATTTCTTCCTCAGGAAAGCTGTGAACCTGAGTTAATAATCACAGGCTTTGAAGAGCAAGAATCAAGCTTTAAAGAATCAAGCTTTAAGGAGGTTTACATTTTAAATGGGAATTCTCATTTTGTTACCTGGATATTTTTTATTTTGTGGTTTTGTTTTATTTTTTTATAACCTGGTTCATTTTAACCAGACTTTGGACTTCGTGTGTCATTTGCTAAAAAGGGATTTCCTGGCTCAGGTTTTCAGTATAGTTCTGACCTAGTGCTAAGAATGATGCTTAAACATTTACCCTGGGAGGTATAAGGACCCAGGCAAAGCCAGGGCACAGATTGTTAAATTTAAATTTAAATGTCTTGTTAAAGCTATAGGAAGTAACTTTAAAACAAAAGCATTGATAAGTCAAAACTTATTGAACACTCTATTCAGGTATTAAATAAACAGGCTAAGAAAAATATTCTGGTGGCAGTAGTAGGGAAAACACTGGGATTGGAACAAAAAAGTATCTCTTGTTTTCCCCAGGTTTAAAATTAAAGACATTTTATATAGGGGTGTCTGGGTGGCTCAGTTGGTTAAGCATCTGACTCTTGATTTCTGCTCAGGAGATGATACCAGGTCTGTGGGATGGAGAACCGTGTTGCGCTCTGCGCTGAGTATAGAGCCTGCTTGGGATTCTCTCTCTCACTGTCTTGCTCTCTCGCGCTCTCTCTCAAATACATTTAAAAAAAAAATTATGAAGACATTTTATTTAATGGAGCTTTCCGTCTAACTAGAAAGCGAAAAATAGCATTTCTGCTCACCTTTATTGAGGTATAATTGACCAAATTGTATACATTGTGTACACGATGGCATGAACTATGCATGTGGTAAAAGACATTTTAAGGATGGGGGGAAAATGTAGCACAAAGTATATATAGATGTGAGGATACAGTGCTGTAAAAACACATCTCAAAAATTTGAGTAAGGGTCATACGTAGGTGTATGGTATGGGAGGTTTGTTATTTTTTTAAAGAAATTATGAACGGTATTTTCAGAGACGCTTTTATTAAAAAGAGATGGGTTTTCAGGTTCTGAGGGCAAACGGCATTGTCTGCTCCCCCGAACGCCTCCAGACCTGAGTTTGTGCAACACAGCAAGACTGAGAAGGAAAAGGATTTGTTTTCTCCCGTGCTCGTTGCTCAGGCCCCAACACGCAACTACAATTCCCATCGTCCTCCGGGCCTCCCAAGTGTGGCCCTTCAGTCCCGCTGCGACTTCAGCAGCGCATGCGCGCAGCCCTTAACGTCGCCTCGCAGACTGCAGAGGTTGGGCGGGGCTCCTCGGCACTCGCGGGACGGTACCGCCCTCCGACCGCTCCCCCAGGCTTCTCTTCGGACCGTTAACCTCGAATGAGGAACGAGCGGAGAGGGAAGGGAGGGGCTGCGGCGGCGCTGGCACAGCCCGCCGGGCCCGGGGCCGGGGGCGGCGAGGTCACGTAACGGCTGCTCTGGCGTCTGCCCGGGGAGGGGGCGCCCTCCCCGGCAGCCGGAGCCCTCCTGCGCGCTGCTCCGAAACAGTTACCGGCTCGTAAACAACAGCTGCGCGCGCACCCGCATCAGCTGGCGCCGGGATTCAGCACCTGCGACCTCCTCTTCCCCTCATCCCCGCTGCCCCCTCCTGTTCAGCCCGGGCCAGCCTACGGGGCCGTCTCCTCTCTTGCTAGGACCCGAAGGAAGAACGGCGAGGGCCTGACCTGCGCCGCGGCCCTGGTCGGGGAGAAGGCGTCCTCCGGCAAAGGGGTGGCCCGTCCTGTCACACGCAGGAGAAACCCAGCGAGCAGACCGTGGGCTCGATGGACTAGCAACGACCTGCCACGACCCTGAGCTGCAGTCCGAGGGGTCTCGATCCGCTCGCTAGCCGCCCCCTCCCAGATCCGAGGGACCGTTCTGCCCGAAGAGCGGGCGGGCCACCCCCGCAGACCTCTTGGAGACGAGAATCCGCTCTGCCCCTGCATCCTCTGCTCACCCTTTTCTCCTCATTCTCCTGTATCCAGTAGTGTGGGGTATTTTTCTCGTTATGCATGCTCATCTCTCCCACCAGACCCAAGTGGATTATTGGCCTCAAAAACATCGGGTGACTCTCCACACACCTCCCAGCCAAACCTGTGGGGTATTCACCTGATACACAACAGGTGGCCGGGTGTACACCATTTCGCAATCTGATCTGTGCTGTATTCGCCTGATAAGGGTGGGCCTGCGCGCACTTTGCTCAACTAGAACCGTGGGACATTTACCAGATAAAAAAGACTTAACTACCTCGGCGGAAACCTGGGGGTCGAGGGGAGAAACGCTTCACCAGCTTCTCTTGAGACCATGGCGCTGGGGTCGCAGTGCTGGACCAGGGGAGATAGCTAGATAACTTTTTTTTTCCCCCTGAAGAAAGGAAGTTACACGAGTTTGGCATCGTTTTGTCTTTTTTCCTCCTTAAATATTTAATGGTAGTGCACTTTCTGGGATAGTCTGTTTGAATTCTGAGAAGGAACTTTTTGTGGTGTAAATCAAGGTTATTGAAGGTTTTTTTAAGTTATCTTTTCTATTTTACAATCAAAAGTAGCTAGCGTAGGAGGAAGGATTTTGCGGGGGTTTCCTTTTTTCTTTGTTCTTATAAAGGAAAAGAGAAAGAATAATGCATCCTCCAGAAACCACCACCAAGATGGCTTCAGTTCGGTTCATGGTGACACCAACAAAGATCGATGACATTCCTGGTTTGTCAGATACCAGCCCGGACCTCAGCTCCCGGTCCAGTTCCCGAGTAAGATTTAGCTCACGGGAAAGTGTGCCGGAAACAAGCCGGAGTGAGCCCATGAGTGAGATGTCCGGAGCCACCACTTCACTGGCAACTGTTGCACTGGATCCGGCTAGTGACCGGACTTCTAACCCCCAGGATGTCACGGAGGGTAAGTAGAAACACAGATGACAGGATACTTTCATTACCGGCTTATTTATCTGGTTGTCTACTGGAAAATCACTTTTCCATTATACAGTAATCATCAGGAACCAAGGTACCTCTTTTTGAGATGCCTAAGGAACCCTTTGGAATAATGGTCAGCACAGTGACTCTCGGCAGCAATAATTTGGCATGTGGGAAGGTATATGGAAAGAAGGAAAGCAAATTTATATTTCGACTTCTTCATTTTGCCTCCTTAGAATTGAAATGAGTGTTTTGGTTTAGGGCAAATATCAAAGAATTTAATAGTTTTTCAGCACAGAGAATCCTAAATGGTGAAATTCAGTGGAGAGCTTTGGGGTCAGAATATTACAGTTGGCTTTTAAGGCTAGTTACCAGGAGTAGTTATTGATCATATCTTAGTTACCGTTTTCACACAAAGATTTCAGATATTATGTCACCGAATTCTTTGTAAAAAATTATATCTTACAGAGACAGCAGTTCAAGAAGCTTAGCTTACTCAGGATGAGGCTGGTGGATCTATTGTCCTTGCTATCGAATGGAGAAATTGTAAAGAGGCTTTTAGGGCCTAATTCCCATATAATTTTGTAGAGAGGCTTTTAGGGTCTGATTTCTACATAATTTATTCACTTTGAACATTAGATGGAATGTGTTCAGTCTTTGTAGTCAGGAAATAGTAGTACACAAGCCACTTTCTGACTTACCTTGACCACTACAGACCTTAAGCTGCCTACACTAATTTGTGTTAGCTGGTTTGTAAGTTTTTACAGGATTTAGTGGGAAGAGGTGATGTAAAGAGAGAAAGGAGATGAGAGGTCATAACATTTTTCAGACTCTGAAGTACAAAAGTTTGAGAATTGCTGTACTGCTTTATATGTTTAGTTTTGTGCTAAATTATAACGTAGGTATGTCTAGTAATGAAAATTTCTCTTAAAACTCTTAAAGATTCTTAAAATGGTATTCTACCCAAATTTGAAAACCATAGCTTCAGCTACTGACTTGACATTTTCCGGTGTCAGGAAGTATTGTTCCTCTTAACCGAAAGGGTGCAGGAAACCAGAATGATTTTAGTTCCTTATTTGTGTTTGTGTTTCTGAATGTCTGGAAAGAAGGTAGATGTGGTAAAGTTTGTAGTCTTAGAATTCACTTATCCTTGACTATTTTATGGAGATATGGACTTAACTATTTTCAATTTCTTGACACACTTTATACCATGAAATGGAATAAAAAATAATTTATCATTTTCTCTTCCTCCAAATTAGTTCTAAATTGTAGTTTTAGTCTGTATCCATCATACTATATTTAGGTTGTAAAAATACCAGATAAAGACTATAACAGTGTTAATTTTTTTTAATGCTGTAATTGTTGTTAGGCAGTTTACAGCTAACTGCTATTAGTCTTGTACTTATATATTTTGGAATTGTATTTTTATTCTGTTTAAAAAGTGAACTTATTTCTGTAATGTGCTAGCCTTGTGGAACAGGATCCTTATCCAGGCTGTTCTTCCCTTATTTACAAGAATTATTTACAGTATGGAATGGTATCGTTTTACACTACAGAGGTAAAACTGGGGACCTATCTAGGTGAAATCTATGTTGTTTAGATGGGTATAGAAGTTAAAGCTTGGCTCTTTATCTAACATACTCCTTAATGTGTAAATATTATGATACCAAATGAAAGAAATTAACAGTCCAGCCATTAGATTGCAATTTCCGCTATATTCTCAGGAAACTAGTTCTGTATTTTACTAATGACCTATTTTTTTCTCTGTCTTCTATAAAATTATGACAACCAGAATCCTATATTTTCCCCACTATTAGAGGGACTGATCAAAAATACAATTATTTCATCTTTGGCTTCTTAATACACGGATGCCCTTGTTAGACTTAGATATAGATCTTCACAGGATCCTGTTGTCAAGAAAATCAAGGACATACTAATCTACATTTGTCTCTGGGCTGGAATCAGTATTGGAAAACAACGCTGCATTTTCCGCAAGTGATTCTGTCCTTAAGCTCATACTATACTTCAGAATTGTGTTTGCTATTTTAATATTTAGAATTCTGTGATTTTTTTTTTTTTTGGCCTTTTATATATACATCCTTCTGTGGTTGTGACATTGGTATGATTATCTCTCTTTTCTCCACAATTCCCATGCCTCTCACATTTCTTCATATATTAGCTTCCCACCTTAAATTTCTTTTCTCATCATACACTTTTTATTCACATTACATTGTACAACCAAGGGGGGCGGGGGTGAAACACGAAGTTTTATATTTCTGTCTGTGTTTTAAGTTTTTCTCCTGTCGGCCTTTTGAGTAGGTAATTCTTTCTGCTATCAAAGTATTTATAATTTTCCTTTCATTTTGTTAAGGTTCCATTAGAGTTTATAGGATTGTGCAGTTGGTAAATAAAAACAAGAATATTAGACTGTACTTGCTTTTACATGAAGAATGCCTTAAAGATACAGAAGGAACTGTTGAGAGTGGATACCTCTGGTGGGTTATGAAAATAGGGTGGAAAATGGGAACATTCCTTTACCTAAACAATTCAGAAGGGCATGTACAATTTTTTAGATTGAGGATGCATCACTTTAATAATAAAAATTTTAAGAGGCATAGCATGTTAGGGAACCTCAGATGACCAAGAATTGAATTCTGAAGAAGAACAAGAATTGAATTCTGAAGAAGAACAAGAATTGAATTCTGGTCAAACTCTATTTTAAAAAATGGGAAGGGAGTGCACCTGAGTGGCTCAGTCGGTTAAGCATCAGACTTCAGCTCAGGTCATGATCTCACGGTTCTTGGGTTCAAGCCCCGCATCAGACTCTGCTGACAGCTCAGAGCCTGGAGCCTGCTTCGGATTCTGTGTCTCCTCCTTTCTGCCCCTTCCCCATTCATGATCTGTCTTTCTCTCTCCCTCAAAAATAAATAAGCATTAAAATAAAAATGGGGAAACTAAGGCTTACAGAGATGGTTATTTGTAGATCAGAGTGGGAAAGCCAAGACTGAAAAGTGCAGGCCTCCTGACTTATATCCAGTGCTTATATCATTTTGTCTCTGTCATGATGAACATTATTTACATTTGCCTTGTAACTATTTTGTTATCTTAAACGATTGTTAAAATAATAATACCCAAAAAGAGCAAGGGACATATTTTTATATGTCTTACACAGGTTCTGATACATTTCACCCTTTTACAATTGAACAAATGCTCCCTGAGGCTCTGCTATGTATAAGGCACTCCAGTAGGAATTATAGGAAATATACATATGAGACAGTCTCTGCCTTTGGAGAGCTTATAGTTTAGTGGTGAAAATGACCAGAACACTTCATCCATTTCTTCACCAAACATTTACTGAACACTTCTTAGGAGTCAGGCCCTGTCCTGGGTGTTAAGGATGCAAGGATGCAAGAAAAAAAATCCCAATAACTGTTGTAAGGAAAGTTATGATCTAACAGAGAAAACAAACAAATGTTCCTATAAATTATAATGCTGTGTGATAAATACAAAAATGAAGATACAGCAAAACACCAAAAAAAGAAAAATACAGCAAATTTTAGAATAATACAATAGAAAAATTTAGCAAAGGAAATGATGAACTGAGATAAAAATGGAGACATTTAGAGACTGGAGGTCCTGATGGAGTAAAGTTGTAGTGAAAGATGTAGAAGGATTAAAGACTGTGTTCAGAGAGTTGAATGTTGGAGTTAATTGTTTCAGAGGTGGGGCAGGTCCAGTGTTAAGATGATCTAATATGCAGCCTTGGGAGTGGGTTTCTGAAATGGAGTAAAACTAAAATCCATTAAGTCAAGGAGCTCTAAATATACCAATTCCAAGGGTGACTGTCAACAAGTTTTTATTGGGGGGCATTAGGTGGTAGAGATGCAAAAGTAATAAGTCCCTCCTTCAAAGATAAGTCCCTCCTTCAAAGAATCACCTTCTGTCTGAAACTTTCTCTGATTTACCCCCACCCCCAGATAAAATAGATAAGTTCTTTATGTCCCTGTATCCCTTATGCAGACTGTTACTATAATACCTATTCACTTAATTTTGTTGATTTTGTATGTTATCTTTCTCACCTAGGCAGCAAAGTTCTTGGGACAGGAACACAAAGTTGTCTTTGTATCATCAGCACCTAGTATAGTGTGTCATGCCACATATAATTTGCACTCAATAAAATACATATTGAGTTGAAGATCTTCTAAGCCAAAAAAAAAGATCTAGAAATAGGGACGCCTGGGTGGCCCAGTCAATTAAGCGTCCAACTCTTGGTTTCAGCTCAGGTCATGATCTTGTGGGTTTGAGTCCCACATTGGGCTCTGCACTGGCAGAGCCTACTTGGCATTCTCTTTCTCTCCCTCTCTCTCTGCCCCTCCCCCACTTGTGCTGTCTGTCTCTCTCAAAATAAATAAATAAACTTTAAAAAAAGGATAGAAATATAAACAAAAATTAAAAACATAGTATGGTAAAGGCAAATGAAATGTACCCACTAGAGCAGTGATGCTTCATCTGGTTGCATATTGGAATGATCTAGAGATCTTTTTAGAAAATACTTCTGCCCCTTTCCCAGGGATTCTGATTTAATTGCATCAGTATTTTTAAAAGCTTTTCAGATGATTCTAATGTAAAGCCCGCATTGAAGACCATAGCCCGGAAGAGAAGCGTGATTAATGCTGTGCATTTGAGAAGAACTTTCCCACCTGATTAGGACTTCACCGTGAGCAGATAGGCACAGCAGGCCTTTCCTTAAATGTCAGGAGGTCTTATAGACTAGAATATTTATCTGCCCATGGAGCCATTACACTACACACTTACGTTTAGTGTATTCAGCTGATCTAGGGTTAAATCAGAATAATGATTGACTAAGCAACTTGGAGAACTAGCTAGTTGTGTTTTTTTCCCCCATAAGAACATACTTCAAAGTACCAAGTACTTTTCTGTACTTTTCCAAAAAACTTCTAAGTTTTTGCCCCAAACCAAAATAAATGAATTACATTGTATTGCCAATCAAAGACTATTACCCTTATTTTAAATATATTTTTCATATTATACTTGGCCCTTGAAAAACCCAGGGGTTAGGGGTACCAACCTTCATGCAATAGAAAATTTGAATGTAACTTGTGACTCCACCAGACTTTAACTGCTAATAGCCTACTGCTGACCAGAAGAAGCCTTACCAATAATATAGTCAGTTAACCTTTTTGTACATATTATAGACTGTATTCTTACAATCAAGTAAGCTAGAGAAAATAAAATGTTATTAAGAAAATCATAAGGGACAGAAAATGTGTTTACTATTCTGTATTATTTATAGAAAAAAATCCAAGTGTAAGTGGACACATGCAGTTCAAACCTGTGTTGTTCAAGGGTCAAGTGAATGTGGTTCTTGAATATTGTTCATTTTACTTTGGCACTCTGTGAGCTATAACATTGTAGAAGGTAGTAAGATGGATAGTTTCATAAAAATACATGGATTTGGTACCTTCTTAGCTCATCTGATATCATCCTCTGATTTTATATATTTTTAAGGGTTTTCAGTATTCTCTGAAACATTTTGAACATTTTGGTCACAGACCACGTCTGTTTTGGTCTACTTTTCCATACTCTACAGCCAATGATTAAACTTTATAATATACTACTTTACACCACAGGGAGCAATCAGCCAAATCCAGAATATGGGAAATTTTACTGAATAGCCAGATTCTTCAAAAAATAAATGGCATGGGGTGGAGGAGGAGTGATGGGAAGAGAGGGAAAGCTGTTACAGACAAAAAGCAGACCAACCAAATGCAAGGTGTAGGCTTTATTTGGATCCTGATGTAAACAAGAGTAAAAGATACCTTTAGGGTAGTCAGGGAAATGTGACAATGTACTTGGTATTAAATGATTTTAATGCATTATTGTGAATTTTCTTAGGTATATTTAAGACATTGTGGTAAAGTCCTTGTCTGTAAAGATACATATTGAAGTATCTACAAGTGAAATGAAATGTACTCCACCACCCAGCCCCCCCCCAAAAAAAGTTGAGAATATTGGCAAATGTTTATATTTTGAATTGGAGTAAAAGGTGCATGGGGATTCATTTTACTGTTTTCTCTGCTTTTGTGTATATTTGAAAATATCTATAATAAAAACTTTCAAAAGGTTGAACTGTGTGTAAGAAAGCTGCTTTGATAGAAAGGACTTTCTTTTAGAGTCTGTCCTAGCATACTCTACGTTTTGACTCAGCAGTTGGTAAAGTGATGCTTCAACTTCGTGTCTTTTATTTTTGGTAATATCTTCTATGTCCTCACTAATTCTTTTCTACCAAAGGCCTTATTCTTTGCCTGTCAGTGGCATATTTCTTGCTTCCAGATTCTCATAAACCTTGCTTTGATATTATCTCTACTGGAATGGAAAAGAAGGAAGAGGACACTCCTGGTCACTTTTAAAAGTTATATTTCCCATTTCAAGACTGTTAGAATAAGAGTAATGTTTCTAACGCTGACATTTAAGATAATTTGTAATGACCTATGTGGATGATGTCTTGCTATGAACTTTTGGATTGTAGCTGCCTCTCTTTTTGTCCCCTCTGCCTGCACTCTGAAATAGCAAAACCTTTGTGCAAATTCTTTTTTTTTTAACTTTATTTTGAGAGAGAGCAAGAGAGAGAGAGCAAAAGTGGGGGACAGGCAGACAAGGAAGGGAAAAGAGAATCCCAATCAGGCTTCGTGCTGTCAGTGTGGAGTCCTACACAGGGCCCAAACTCACAAACCATGAGATCATGACCTGAGCTGAAATCAAGAGTCAGACACTTAACTGACTGACCCACTGAAGTGCCCCAACCTTTATGTAAATTGTAAAAAAGACAGCCCTTCCAGGCTTCACTAGAGAAGGACAAACTGGATTTCAACCCCCAACCCCTGCCCTTTTGGTGTGACACAGTCTGCACAGCAGCTGCACCTGGTGGGTTTGCTGAATCAGAATAATGCAAATTATATGTGTTTGAGTTCTTGGCGAGGTCTCTTGTTGTTGTTGTTTTCTTTTTCTTTTTTGTAAAGAAAGGTGAAAGATTTATGTGATACGAAGAGAAACCAGAGTATGGTGATGGGTTTCTTAGCACATACGAAACTTTGGAGGGGTATATTGTAGGAATTATGAAAGCATTTTATTTTGTGAATGTATAAAACAATGTGTTATTTTAATGAAGTTTTGTAAGTAAATAGGGAAATAAGAAGATTTTTCTCATTGCAATCCTGTGATTAGTGCTTTGGTGTATTGTGTAGAAGCCCAGCAATTATAAATGAAGGTGTGAGCACAAAACTGCAGAACATACAGCACACACACAAGCAGACACACAAGCAGACACACAAGGCATCTTGCTTTAAATGCAGAAGTTCCATAGTTGATGAATAATAAATATTATTACCATATTTGCTCAGTTCTAAGGCATACACTTGTCATCTTTTTAACATTTCTGACATTTAGGTGCATTTTACTTTTGAAGAATTTTAAGCTACTGTTAAATCATTGGTGGAACTTAGAGTTAACAAAATTTCAGAATCAAGTCACTATTGTGAATAAATCAAACTGAAAGGCTGTCCACAATCTGAAATTTTGAAGTTACCTTTGGATGTCTACTGAAAAAATGTGAGGGCTGAAGCTTTTTTTTAGTCTTAAAATGGAAGTTTTTGTAGTTGAAAAGCCAGAGATAGAAAACAAAAAATGTGTATAAGTAATTAAGAGATAAGAGGTGTGTTTGTGTTTGGGTTTTAATCCTAACTTTAGTTGTTGTATTTTTGTTCGTTTGTTTGTGTTTTTCACTTTAAAATTTCCTGTTCTTTTAGAACTGTGTTTCAGTCTCCAGTTTCTCTACGAAATTAGTCAGTGGCATCTTTGGCTTTGCGTTTTTATTACTGCATTGCTCAGCCTTATACTTTTCTAATGGTCTTGAGAAATCCATGCAAGATATTCAATTGGTAGCATTCCTCTGTTTATTTTTATGTTATTTCTTTTTTTATTTTAGAGAGAGCACGTGCAAGTGGGGCAGAGGGACAGAGGGAGAAAGAGAGAATCTCAGGTAGACTCCGACCTCAGCACAGTGCCCGATGCAGGGCTCGATCCCATGACCCTGGGATCATGACCCAAGCTGAAATCAAGAGTCAGACCCTCAATTAACTGGGCCACCCAAGCACCACAGCATTCCTCTTTTTACAGTCAGAACCATTTGGTTAATAGTTTTAATTTTTGGCCAAGTGGCACCTGAATTTCTTCATTTTCTCCATTTCACCAGACAAATCTACTTTTACTTAGGGGTAAAACTATTCCGTTTTTATACAGCTAGTTTAAAAACAAGAAAACAGTGAGTTTAAAAACTCGTATATATTGGGACACCTGGGTGGCTTAGTCAGTTTGAGTGTCCAACTCTTGATTTCTGCTCAGGTCATGATCTCACAGTTTGGGAGTTTGAGCCCTGCATCGATCGACCTCTGCACTGGCAGTGCAGAGCCTGCTTGAGATTCAGTCTCTCTCTCTCTCTAAATTATTTAAAAATAAATGAACTTAAAAAACTTTTTAAAACTCTTGTATAAATATGTACATTATCACTTTGAGGAGCTATGAGAAATTGAACCAAACTGAAATTTATCTTATTTGAGAGCATTTGCATTTAACATCCAAGCTTTTATATATATATATCCAGAAAGAATACTTACTTTCACAACTGGCTAGTTTACATCCTAAATTATTAAAAAAAATTTTTTTTTTATTTAAAAAAATCTTTAGGGGCTCCCAGGTGGTTCAGTTGGTTCAGTATCAGACTCTTGATTTCAGCTCAGGTCATGATCT
This sequence comes from Puma concolor, assembly GCF_028749965.1. Classification (NCBI taxonomy): domain Eukaryota; kingdom Metazoa; phylum Chordata; class Mammalia; order Carnivora; family Felidae; genus Puma; species Puma concolor. The sequence continues at coordinate 79,247,528 of NC_141672.1, forward strand.
CACAGTTCATGAGATCAAGCCCTGCATCAGACCCTGCTTGGCATTCTCGCTCTCTCTTGTTCTCTGCCCATCCCCCACTTGCTTGTGCACACTCTCACACTCTGTCTCTCAAAATAAACATTTTTTTTTAAATAAAAAATTTGTTTCTTAGTTTTGCAGTGTACTCATTTCCAATAGAATTCTAAGAATTATTAGGAAATAGAAAACATTCTTCCCTATTAAATGAAAAATCATGTTTTGATATTTTTCATTTAAAATAAAGTCATTTTCTTCAGAGCTATGATGGGATTTCTCATCCAGGAGAAAATTGAAACTGATAAGGTTAAGTAACCTGCCCAAGGTCATACAAGTAATAAATTGAAGATTAGTAACTTAAACCCAGGTGTGTGTGATTTTAGTATCAGTATCCCTGTTATTACACTTCCTCTACTAACATTAGTTGGCTGTATTGAAGCATTTAGTAAGCAGCAAAGGTAGAGTAGAAGAAGTATAAAAGAAATAGAATTTTTATGTTCAGTGTACATTTTTGCAGTTTTTTGTCTGGATTGGGGGCATGAAAAGAAATAGGGGTTTTTGTTTTTTCAAAAGAAGGTAGTAAAATGACATGTTTCCTGAGTAATTTTAAGGTTCTGTGTTCCTAAAAGGAAATCTGGCCTAAAAGTATGTATTTTTTTTTTAAGATTTTATTTTTAAGTAATCTCTACACCCAACATGGGGCTCAAACCTACAGCCCTGAGATCAAGAGTCACATGTTCTACCACCTGAGCCAGCCAGGTGCCCTTATTTCAGTGTCTTTTAAATAAATGGCTTGCAAATACCCAGGGCAATTTGGTAGTGCTGAATTATACAGTTATTAGGCACATTAGTTTAATCTTCCTGAAAGTTAATATTCGTATTTCTAGTTTCAGTAGATCTACTTGTTTTTTGGTTTTGGTTTTGATTTTTAGTAATCTCTACCCCCAACGTGGGGCTAGATCACAACCCTGAAATTGGTAATCACATGTTCTACCAACTGAGCCACCCAGGCACCTCGTGGTATATCTATTTTAAAATGGAGTTTTGGGGGTTCTTGGGTGGCTCAGTCAGTTGAGCATCCAACTCCTGATTTTGGCTCAGGTCATGGTCCCAGGATTATGGGATGGAGCCCTGCATCAGACTCCATGCTGAACGTGGAGTCTGCTTGAGATTCTCTCTCTTTCTTTCTCTCTCTCTCTCTCTCTCTCCACCCCCCCCCCCCACTTGTGCATATGCGCTTTCTCTCTCTCATGGGAGTTTTGTTGGAAGAAAGGAACCAATAACTTCTTTAAAAACAAAAACTTGTTCTCTGAGGTGAAATTAACAAGAAAATTTTGTTTTGAATTGTATTTTCATTTTTCTTTATATTTTTAGAAATATGTCTTAAGTTTTGACAATATGTTGCAGTTTCATTTTCTATGCACTGTTTGTAGTGTTGACTAGAAACCTATCTAGCAAGTATTTCATAATATAGAATGGAATGTCCTACATCAAAAATGAAATTCTGAGTGAGTTACTGAGTAGTCTATGTTCATAGTGCCAGTGCTACGTTTTTGGTTGGTGATTCTTGGGTCTTACAGTATCTAGGCTATAATCACATTAGACTAATGAAAGAGATGGGCAGCCTTATACAGGGAGTTGTAATATTGTGAAGAAGGAAACAGTGGAAGCTGGGACTCTTGGGTACACAAAGGGTTTTGATAATGCCTTCTTTAATATCAGCCAAAATGGGTGATGTAGCTATCAAGTTGGCCAGCCATCAACTATCCTCCTACTTCGTTCTTTTCTTTAGTGAAGATTCACACCTGTAGGTCCTTGAAGAAGTAACTGGGCAAGGTAGTAGTGCGTTGTGCCCTCAAGGTTCTATGTTTACACTATATTGTACTTACAGAACTGGTCTGATGTTGCCTTTTATTATATAGTGAGGTAGATAACATGATTGTGAGCTCCTTGAGGGCAGGAACAGTGTCTTGTTCTCCATTGTATTCCTATTTCCTGGCACATAATGGTCACTCAAATATGTATTGAATAATGCATGATTTCTTCAGCTTCAATAAAGCATGAGATTTTCCTGACATTTTGATTTGGAGAACTCTCTGCCTTTCTTACAATGCAATATTATGAATCCATCAGAAAGTAATGTCTGAGGTATTTATTATCTTTCAGTTGTTAGCCCCAACATATGTTATATATTAATCACTGATGCCATTTTATGAAAACCCATTTTCATGGACAATTTTATGTAATTCTGAGATTTAGGGGTTTTAAGTTCTTACTATCCATTGTAGTTAGTCTTCACCAGAGTAATTGATTAACTCTATAATTCTTTCTGTACTTGTCTACATAAGGCAATATTTAGAATTTGTGATCATTTCAATATTTTAAACCACTATTTCCAGTGTCTGAAGGGGAAAGAGGGTTTGCTGATATATTAAGGAAAAAAAAATATATATATTTCTACTTAAGAATGAGAGTCTGTATACTTTTCCAGCTATAGCTCTAAATTTAAGTAGTGAACTGCCAGTAAAATGTTTACAGTATTCTGTAACACAGCCATGGAGTGTAGTATGTAAATGGTGCTGGTCCATCAGCTGTCTACTTAACCTGTGTGAGGAGGTAAGTTCAGAAATTGAAAGTTTTAAAAAAACTTGCTTGGGGGCGCCTGGGTGACGCAGTCGGTTAAGCGTCCGACTTCAGCCAGGTCACGATCTCGTGGCCCGTGAGTTCGAGCCCCGCGTCGGGCTCTGGGCTGATGGCTCAGAGCCTGGAGCCTGTTTCCGATTCTGTGTCTCCCTCTCTCTCTGCCCCTCCCCCGTTCATGCTCTGTCTCTCTCTGTCCCAAAAATAAATAAACGTTGAAAAAAAAATTTTTTTTAAAAACTTGCTTAGTTTGATAGAGCCATTTTATGTCAAATCTAATAATAAAAATTAGAACTTGTGTTTTGTATATTTTTCTAGTAATTCATAAGATTTTTAGTCTTCAATGAATTCTGAATATAAAGAAAAATATTCCTTTACCAGCAATCATTTGCAAAGCACTGTTCTTTTGAATGTTTGCCTAACCTTCTGAATGATACCTCAAGAGGTAGTGTTTCCCTACCAGTGGCCCTTTAAAGCCTGAGTAACTGAATGGGGGTCACGGAGTAAGTTAGTCCTTTATGCAAGTCTGATATTTTCCTTAAGAATGCCTGCTCTAACACATGACCTCTTTCTTTTCTTAATATTTGAAGGTAAGTTAAAATTTTTGGAAATTCTGTGCTTTTTTAGAAGTTCTATAATTCAGACATTTTAATGAAATCCTATAATTCAGATCTTTTTCCTGTCAAACAACATCTCTTAATAAAATGAATTTATTGTTAGAAAGATTTATAGAATGAAGAGTATGAAGGGTTTACTTCTATGTAAACTTCATGAAGAATTTACTGAGGATAAAACATAATTAACCTTTGTTGCTCAAAGTTCATCATAAATTTACCTTAATCAAGAAAATTAAAGCATAATGCCATTTTCTATTTATATTTAGTTGCTGGCTGACAGTTACAACGATTTGATGAGAATGTCTATCCTAAATATTTTGAAGTAACACTACATTAGAAGCAACTGCTTGGGGGGGGGAAAGCAACTACTTGGAAGTAGATTCCACTTTCTTTACTATTTGTTGTAAAAACACCATTTGTAATAAAACAAATGCTGTAAGCACAAAACTGTCAATTGGTTACAATTTTAAAGGCTCTCTCAAGTGTGGCTGGATCTCAATAGTAGATAAAGCACTCCGAATGGTATCTTCAAACTACAAGAGTTTAGGAGAGATTCATAAGATTTGAAGCTGTTTTCCAAATCAGAATCCTTTTTTCTTTGCACACCATCCCCATCAAATGTGTGTGTGTGTGTGTGTGTGTGTGTGTGTGTGTGTGTGTGTGTGTGTCTATGAGAGAATTCTGTAAAAGTGTAGACAGATGAGTTAAGTCTACATTGTGTGTGTCATGGGAGCTATTGTTCTATTTTATATTTTTCCAGCTTTTTAATAGCATGCTGGTACCTTTGATCAAGCTCTAGTTGCATTTTTAAGTTTTTTGAAAGAATACTATTTAATATGTTACTAAATCCTTAACATCATATCTAAAAATTGCTCTCAGGAATGGACAGAATGACACTTGGTAAAACTCATGTATTCAAAATGTATGTGGCTTTTTAATTCCAGGGATTTTGCTTGCTGCTTACTTACAGAAGTTTTCTTGCATCGTGAATTCATTTTTAGCATGCATTACTAGATTCTTAAGAATCACTTCAGCAGGATGTAGTGTGGTTCTAGGTTATTTGTGAATGGCTTTTGTACAATACAGTTCTCAGGTTCTGAGAATGAAGAGGAAATGCATATATGATTTGCTCTAAAATTGAGTGATATAGTATAACAGTATAGTACAACCTGGAAGCGAATCCTTATGTTGAAAATAATTTCCCACTTACTTTCCCTTAATTGTTCAAGTCTTTTCACTAAATCTAATTTGTCTTTGTTTTTTTAATAAATGGTTTGAATAAAACAAAATGCTGGTTGTCATGAGTTGTTAGCTCTGATTAAAAATAAGTAATTGGATAGTGTAGAACAGTAAATTGTACTTCCAAAATATTACCCATGGTAGATCCATTCTTCTAAAGAATGGGCATGCTTTTTAAAAAAACAAACATAATGTCACAAAAAAGTTTTACTGAAACTAGTAATATAAATAATGTATAATATTTGGCCTGATGTACAAAGCACTATGGGAGTAATGCCATTATAAATGCGCTTTTGCCCTAGCCTGGGCTTATGTCTTACTACTAAAAAATACCATAGGGGTGCCTGGGTGGCTCAGTCGGTTAAGCTTCCAACTCTCTGTTTCGGCTCAGGTCATGATCTTGAAGTTTCGTGGTTCAAGCCCACGTCGGGCTCTGTGCTCAGGGTGCAGAGTCTGCTTGGGATTCTCTCTCTTCTCCCTCTCTCTCTGCTCCTCCCCCGCTCATGCTGTCTCTATTTCTAAAGAAATAAAAAAAAAAAAAAAGATTTGAAAAAAAACTACAGTTTTTTTTAAATGTAAAACTAAATATTTCAAACCTGTATGATTCATTTCAAACAGCATTCAACACTATAAAATCAAAGTACAGGACTAGCATTTATGTAACTGCTTAAATTTTACGTGAAATGGAATTTGACCCATAAGTGCTTTGCTTTATACTCACACCTAAAGATCTTTATAAAGATTTCAGTGAACTTCAGTTCATTGTATTTTTTCCAACATTTTATTAAGAAAATTTTCAAACATACAGAAAAATTGTAAGACTTCTGGTAAACAACCATCTTTATCCTCCAGATGCTACAATTAACATTATGCTCTATTTGTTTTACCACATATTTATCCCTTCCATTGGATCCATCTATTTTTTTTTTTAATTTTTTTTTTTCAACGTTTATTTATTTTTGGGACAGAGAGAGACAGAGCATGAACGGGGGAGGGGCAGAGAGAGAGGGAGACACAGAATCGGAAACAGGCTCCAGGCTCGGAGCCATCAGCCCAGAGCCTGACGCGGGGCTCGAACTCACGGACCGCGAGATCGTGACCTGGCTGAAGTCGTGCGCTTAACCGACTGTGCCACCCAGGCGCCCCTGATCCATCTATTTTTAAAGCATTTTTTTTTTTCAACGTTTATTTATTTTTGGGACAGAGAGAGACAGAGCATGAACGGGGGAGGGGCAGAGAGAGAGGGAGACACAGAATCGGAAACAGGCTCCAGGCTCTGAGCCATCAGCCCAGAGCCTGACGCGGGGCTCGAACTCACGGACCGTGAGATCGTGACCTGGCTGAAGTCCGAGGCTTAACCGACTGCGCCACCCAGGCGCCCCTAAAGCATTTCAAATTAAGTTGTGGGCATCAGTTATGCTTCAACTCTAAACACTTTTGTATGCATATGATTAATATGTAATATATAACTTAAAATGTTTTTGAGATTCATCCATGTTGTTGAATGTATCAGTAGTTTGTTCCTGGTTATTGTTGAGTAATACTCTCTTGTATGAATATACTACAGGATGTTTATCTTATTGATGGATAACTTGTCTGTTTCCTATTTGGGCTGTTATGAATAAAGGTTTATAAACATACTTGTTTGAAATTTGTAAAAGGAGCACCTGGGTGTCTCAGTCGGTTGAGCATCTGTTCAACCCTTGATTTCAACTTAGGTCATGATCCCAAGGTTATGGAATTGAGCCCTGTGGTGATGGAGCCTGCTTAAAATTCTCTCTCTCTCTCTCTCTCTCTCTCTTTCTCTCTCCCTCTCCCTCTCCCCCTCTGCCCCTCTTCCTTGCTCTTGCTCTCTCTCTCTTTCTCTCAAATGAGAAAAAAAAAGACAAAATTTATAAAAAGCTGCCAAACCTTTTTCCAAAGTGGTTGTATTATTTTATATTCCCACCAACATTTGCTCTACATCCTTGCCAACAGTTTTAATGGTGATTTTAATTTGCATTTCCTGAAAGCCAATGATGTTGAACACTTTTTCCAGTGCTTATTAGCCATTTATATAACTTCCTTTGTGAATTGTCTATTTAAATCTTTTTTTATTTTGTATTCAGTTTTTTTCTTATTGAGTTGTAGAGGATTTTTATATATTTAAGATATAAGTCCTTTGTCAAGTACATGTTTTATGAATATTTTCTCCCAGTCCCTGACTTATATGTTTATTTTCATAATGGTGTCAGTTTGTATTTTTTCCAGTGTTTTATTATGAAAATTTTCAAACATACAGAAAGTTGGAAAGCTTTTATATAAGTGAACACCTGTACACCCACCACGCAGAATCTATCATTAACATTTTATTGTACTTTTCCTAACACCTCTTTATCCATCTATCTTACTGCATTTCGAGGTAAATTACGGATATCAGTTCACCTCTCCCAGATACTTCAAAATGCATATTATTAGAATTCAGTATTTGTTTGTAGCTTTTTAAAAAATACATTTATTTATTTATTTATTTATTTATTTATTTATTTATTTATTTATTTATTTATTTATTTATTTATTTATTGAGAGAGACAGAGACAGAGAGAGCAGGGGAGGGGCAGAGAGAGAGGAAGAGAGAGTCCCAAGCAGGCTCAGCACTGTCATCACAGAGTCTGATATGGGGCTTGATCTCATGATCTGGAGCTAATGACCTGAGCTGAAATCAGGAGTCGGCCACTTAACCAACTGAGCCACCCAGGCACCCCTGTAGCTTTTTTTTTTTTTTTTTTTTTAGGTGAAGTTTTCATACAATGAATAACACTAATTTGAAGTGAACATCAGCTAACTTTTGATGAATGCATACACCTATGGAATCCTAAACTCTAACAAGATGTAGAATATTACTATCACTCTGGGAAGTTTTCCTGAGTCCCCCTTCCCCCAGAGGCAGCCCTTGTCCTGGTTTGTTTGTTTTTGCACCATAGATTAGTTTTGCCTGTTGTAAAACCTCATATAGTTGGTTCATATATTGTGCACTCTTAAGGCTACTTTCATGTAGCGTGATGTTTTGATATGCATTCAGATTGTTGCTTGTATCACTGAGTCATTCCTTTTTTTATCTGAATAGTAATCTTTTGTATGAATACATCATAGTTGGTTTACCCATTCTGCTATGGATATACATCTGGGTTGTTTCCAGTTTTTGGTTATTGTTCATAAGCTGTTATGAATATTCTTGGACAAGTCTTTTTGTGGGAATATGTTTTCATTTTGGGAGGATAAATACCTAGAAGTGCAATTGCTGAGTTATAGGGGAGAGTACTAGACTTTTCCCTAAATTGGGTGAACCAATTTACGCCAATATATAAAAGTATCTTTTGTTTAACATTCTCACCAGATTTGGTGTTTCCAGTCTTATCAGTTTTAGCCATTAGTGTGGATATGCAGTGGTACTTCATTGTGGTAGTTTATTGATGTTTTTATCTTATTTATTTTTTAAGTAGTCACTATGCCCAATGGGGGACTCCAAATTACAGCCCCAAGATCAAGAGTTACAGGCTCTTCCAACTAAACCAGCCAGGTGCCCCCATTGTGGTAGTTTATTGTACTTTAAATAGCATTTTCTTATATCCTACCTTCCCTATCTAATCACTGTCTACACAGCACTGCCGTCAGCTTTACCAGAACCGCCCCCCCCAGCTTTTTCTGTATTACTTTAACTTTGCCTTCAATTTTTTTTTGCCATTGCACTTTTATCTATAGGCCACTCTAGGAGAGAACTATTTTAAAATTGCTGAGCACTGTGGTATCAAATCATCGAGTTTGGTAAATAAATACGCCTATCATAGGTCAGCAGGAATGTTTTGCCTTCCTACTTGTTTGGTTTGCAGATATTTTTAGAGGGGAGAGGTGACAGGATAACATTTGTACATAGACTTATATGCACAAGCTGTGCACAGATGTATAACACAAGTCATTGTTCTTATCCATCAACTGTAGATTAGCCCTAGTTCAACTCTCTTTTTATAATAAATATGAAAGGCAAGATCCTATTGGAAATATCCAGTGGCACTGAAGAATTTGGAACCCAGAATCTACTATTGAAATTTTTGACAATTTGGTAGTTAAGTTCCTTTGAATAAATTAGTAGAGTAGCTTCCTGAGTTATAAGTATGGAAAAATCACCCAAGGCACTACCACGCTTAATTTTCTTTCAAAAATAAAATAGTTACGAAGACTTCTTAGGTGATAAACTTTTTTCCCCCCGTATAGTAGTAATTTGCAATCTTGGCTGCTTGTTTGAACCATCTGAGAGTGAGAAATAGGGGAGCTTTTAAAAGCCTTATTGCCCAGGCTTTACTCCAGAGCAATTAAATTACAGTATCTGGGATAGGACCCAGGCATCAGTATTTTGTAAATTTCCCCAGGTGATTCCAGTGTGCAGCTAAGATTACAGATCAGTGCTACATGGGAACCCATGAAATAAAATTTAGGGGCGTGTGTGTGTTTTCTTTCTGTGAAACTTCTATGTTGCTTACTAACAAGGGTATTACAGGTTTTTAGGTTGGGCTTTGCTGTTTACAAACTCTGTGACTTTGGGCAAGTTCCTTAGCCTAATGTTTCTGTGATGATTAAATGAAATCATAATGAAAAGTTTTTAGTGCAATGCAGAGTACAAAGTGGATCTTTAACAACTATTGGTTTCCTTTTCTTTTAGAAATGGTATAGGAATAAATGAGGATTATAAACAATCATTCCTTCTTTGTTAAATTTAGTGCAGCCTTATATGTCAGGTGTTACTAACAACAAAGCCCTTATATTCTATCATCAACATAGAGGTTACCACAGGGCTCAATGTACTGAAGTCCCTTATCAGTGCAGAGATAGACCTCATACTCTATAGTTAAAGCCATCAACTGAGCACTGGACACAGTTATGTGATAAAATATACCAAGATTTAAATATGTCACATGTGTTGAAGGAACCATACACCACCTAATCAGAGGGATTTTCTTTAATTTTTTTCTTTAAAACACGATGTTTAAACTCTACAAAAAAAAAAGTCTGAACTCTTTAAAAATATTTTGCTCTTTTAAACAAACTTGGACTTCGGGGAATATTAATGTCTGTTCTTGGAAGTTGTGGTATACACTACAGTATCTACAACTATGCGTTGTATAAAATATGTAGGCATTCATTGAATACTTGCTGAATGTTCTCATCGGAACCATAAGAAATTACTATTTTTCATATGCTTTGAAATAAAGCAACAACAGAAGCTTACAAATAGTTTGTTTCATTTCCTAAATTTATGTGGTGCCAGTTTCTCTTTAAAGAGGAAAGTTTGTACAATGAACTGTTCCCTAATCTTTCTCGTGTGAAATATGAGGGCAGAGGTTGAGATCACGACGTGCACATAGGGATGGAAATAAGTGAAGGAAACGAGCGGTTGAGTACACAGTGGGCGGCAGGTCATGAATTCTGCCCACTCGCAGCTTTTGGCAGCTCTGGAAAGGCGGTCTAAGAAGTTCTTGGGATTCTTGAGCTTAACAACCATAAGCAAGGGGTGGAGTGCTTAATCCTTTCGAGTGAATGATAAACACTGTGGAAGGCGTGTCTTCCAGCGTTCCACTCCCTTGGGGCTGTGGGTCACGTGAGCAGAAAGTACTTCCCTCTTCCCAGCCTTCGTCTCCCGTAGGCAGTGATTTGAGTGCGAAAGGGGCACAGTAAGGAAGAGGTAGGTAAGGAAAGTAGAGTGGAGGGCAGTGTAAATACAGAACGAGCACGGGATTTCTACGTGTAACAATGCCACACTTTACCGTGACTAAGGTGGAGGACCCAGAGGAGGGGGCAGCAGCTTCGGTCTCCCAAGAGGGGGCGACCAGCTTAGCAGAAATAAAAGCCCTGATTCAGCATTCAGATGAACTAGGTGAGTACTCAACTTGGGAGCTTCTGGAACCTGTGGGGTCTTTCCTGAAAGAAATGGTGACTAAAATACTAAAAATACCTCCTTAAGGATGGAGGGAAAGTATTGTGGTTAAGGTGTTTTTCAGTCAGCTGTTTCACTCCTTTGTGTATCTGATAACTTCTCTTTTTTCCCATTCTGGTTTATTTTCCCCACAATGAGTTCTGTGTTCATTACCTACAGGTGAAATTGAATCGGTGGCAGTATATGAGAAGAGTTTTCAAGCAAAAAGAAAGGCACAGTAAAAGTTAATTATGCCGAATTTAAATTTTACCTTTTGCTGAGTTTAAAATATATCTGGAAAAGCACATAAAGGGGGAAAGCATGGCTCAGTAGTTTTGTACAGTGGACTCTGCACTTGTACCTTCTCAGATTATCCAGTATTTTGCCTCAGTTTACCAGTTAAACATTAATTCAGTAGCAAATGGTCTAAGAATTCTTTAATAAAAGAAGTACAGTAGGTCATTATGGTGACTAGCATAACATCAGGTTTAGTAAATTTGATGAATGTCATTATCCCTATTATTTTCTCTAAATGGTAACAGTTAGAATTGCTGGCGGGATTGTGGTTTTGAATTTTTAAACATGCAATTAAAATGTTAGTTAATACTATATTAAAGATAGAAGTAGTTTGAAGCCCTTTATTTTTTTAAGTCTATAAATTTCACAGATTGTCAAAAAAAAACCTTCTCTAATATATGAATAAAGGCTAAGGGAATAAATAATCTCTCAAAATTCCATGAATCTAATTTTTCCTATAGCAAGTAAGACATCATAATTCCTTTCTGTAAACTGTTTACTGTCTTCTGTCTTACCACGCCTGTATGAATTTTTAAGAATCTCTAACATAAAAACAAAGGACTACAAAAAAACATTCTTCTTGTTTATTGTTTCCTTTTAGTGAGAAAATTTACTTGGGGGAGATATGATTTTATGGAAACTGTTTGCCAGGTTGTTTTCATTTTGCTGAACAGTCAAGGGTGGTAAATTGAAAGTAAGTTTAGCCTACTTTGAACTTGATTCTCCGCAACTTTAGCTCAAAGAAGTTAGGTTTTCTTCCCTGGATTGTGTGTGTTTGAAGTTAGACTTTCTTAGTTGTTTACGTTTGCTGCCGTCAGATTTTAATCCCTTTAGGCTTTTGGCTTTGCTGTTGTCTTAATTAATTTCACAAGATGTAAACAAGTGAAGTCTATCTGTACCTCATTTTACTTCTCATTGTTTTTTATTTACTTTCTTCACCACCTCTATTATTTCATCTTTACTGGTCCCATCATGTTTGGTGAAATCTGCTTTCCTCGGATTACAACAGCGTTGAAATCATTTAAACTATTAGCAACCACCTAGAAGAGCTGTAAAAAATTTTGATAGCAGCCAACTTTGTAATAAAATGACATTGCTAGGCTTAATTTATGTTTTTCCATAGTTATTGCTTTGGGCAAAGAAGTTACAGATATAATCTAACTTGAATTTAATAAGGCTTTTTATTTTGGCGTTTTCCATGACAGCCCGAAAGTGTCCACTTGAATGAACTATTGTTTGGTAAGTGAACAACTGATGGGAATATATTACCTAAATTGTATTTTCTTTATTGTAGGGTTAAATTAGAGGGGAAGGAGGGAAACATATGGGAAAAACTTAATTAGAAGGGTTTTTTTGTTTTGGGTTTTGTTTTGTTTTTGGATTCTAACATTCTTGATGATAGATGGTGTTTTGGGAGCAGTTGCTTGAAATGTAGTAAGTTTTAGCCCCTTGGTCTTCTGAGTTAAAAAATCTCCTAAATTGATTGTGGTTTTGTGGCAAGCTAACACTAGCCAGTTGTATAACCAGTCACTTTTTTAATGTTTTTCTGTCTGTATCTGTGAGGAGAGAAAAATACGTAGTTTCATATAAATGGAACATATTTAGAAAGCAAATCATTCTTTACAATGTGTTTTTTCAGAGGTGAGATTTATTTGAACTAGGCATATAATTTGCGATAAAATAGAAATATGAGTATAGATATAATCTAAACTAATTCTAAGAAATACATTAATCCTTGGCATGCTGGCTACCAATCTAGTAGAACCTGCTTAATTTTGTTTTTTTTTTTTAATTTTTGTTTTTTAAGGTTTATTTATTTTTGAGAGAAAGAGAGTGGGAGCAGGACAGGGAGGCACAGAATCCGAAGCAGGCTCCAGGCTCTGAGCTGTCAGCACTGAGCCCAATGCGGGGTTCAAACTCATCAGCCGTGAGATCATGACCTGAGCTGATGTCGCGTAAGCCACCCAGGCGCCCCTGCTTAATTGGTTTTGAAAGGAAAAGCAGAAACTCAGACTCTCCCAACTAACATCTTTCTTGACTGCTTTCCTCTTTCCCTATCCAGTTTAGGTGCCCCATCCTATGTTTTCTCAGCAACCTGTCCATAGGAATTGTATGAACCATCCATATTACAATCACCTGTTACACTTGTCTTTCTTCCCCCAGTAGACTAACTGTAGTTCTTGAGGATAGAGACTTTGTCAGACATTTTTATATCTCCGGATCCAGGTGAATTGCACACAAGAGCCTATTGAGTGAATAGACCTTTTTCCTGCCTTTTTAATTCACTAAACACATGTTCAGTGCAAATATCATGCCAGGTGTTTTACCTTCTTTTTAAGGCTACAAATGCCTTAAGATCCCCACCAAAGGCAGCAGAATGGCTTTGGAGCCAGAGACCTGGCTTTGAATCCCAGTCCTACTAATTATTACTAATTAAAAGTAGTGATAATTTGTATTAATTATTATTAGAGTGACTTTTGGGCAAGTTATTTAACTTCTCAAAGCCTTCCTTTGCTCTTTGATAAAACAAAAGGATATAGTAGGAATAACAGTACCTACTTTACATGGTGGTTGTGAATTACATGGGAAAATGAATGTAAAGCACTTACTCCATGTGTGACACAGCATTCAAAAATAAGAGCCATCTTTTTTTTTTAATTTTTTTTTCAACGTTTATTTATTTTTGGGACAGAGAGAGACAGAGCATGAACGGGGGAGGGGCAGAGAGAGAGGGAGACACAGAATCGGAAGCAGGCTCCAGGCTCCGAGCCATCAGCCCAGAGCCTGACGCGGGGCTCGAACTCAAGGACCGCGAGATCGTAACCTGGCTGAAGTCAGGCGCTTAACCGACTGCGCCACCCAGGCACCCCAAGAGCCATCTTTTACTTACTGTGATTAGTCGTTTAATAAGAGCAAAAAGAAACAGCTTTGGGTACCAGATGATGGGGAGAATAATAATACTGCCTACAGGGGACCCTAGATGGGTATCTCAGAGGATGAGAACACCATCCTCTCAGATGAGAACAACCTGATTCTTGAAGGGAGATCTAGAGAAGATTACAAGTAAGAGTAAAACAATAGGTATGAGAGGAAGGTAGAGAACCTGTGCAAAACAAAAGTTTAAGGCAGTTAGCACACTGGACATAAGGTGAAAAGGGCTAAGAGATGAGACTACTTAATGAAGGATTATCAGTTTCATCTTCTCCTCACTCTGTGGGAATAGTGGGTGTTAATGCCTTTTTAGAGCTACACCAGGCTGTCTGTGGACAGTAAGTACATGCCTTGAGCAACATGGGAGTAGTAGCAGAGGCAGTATTCGAACTTGTAAATTTTATGTGCTTCCCATCACACCATGATGGGAAGTCCTAGTTTTTTAAGAGTAAGTTACTTTATATCTTAATGTTCATGTGTCCACAGGATTTCATATGTCATCAGATCTGTGATGGGTTTTATAGGAACAACGCAATTGAATTTTACTATTTATTACATTTAATCAGGTGTAAATGTTTCATTCATTATGTATTTAAATGTTTATTGAGTTTGTTAAAGTGTTTCTGTGAAATAATTGTTCTTCCCCTCACTCCTCAGATCTTCTTATAGTGTCTACAGATTAGGCAGACTTCAGCTACTGAATTTACTTTCACTTGATATACACAGAGAGCAGATTGAAGATTTCTCCTTTCTTTGAAATAGGATTCTAAGGAAATGTTCAGAAACACACTTGTAACAGAAAAGAAAGGAACCTATATTGGTATTGAATAGCATGTCCAGATATTAACTGTCAAGTAATCCAGATGGTATGAGAGCATACTATGAGAGAGATTGTGTTATATAGAATTTAAATTTTATTAACCCACAAGAAGTTAGACTGCTATTAGTTCTGCTATTAGTGCTATTAGTACTTTCTTTACTGACTAACACTGAAATAAGTTGAAATAGACAACTGAAGAATTTCTTTGTGTTGATTTAAAAAAAAAAAAATCTTTTCTAGGGCACCTGGCTGGCTCAGCCAGTAGAGCCTGTGACTCTTGATCTCAGGGTTGTGAGTTCAAGCCCTGTGTCTGGTGTGGAGCCTGCTTAAAATAAAAAATTTAAAAAACCTTTTCTGTAGTAAAGATTTAAAGCTTTTTTTGTGTGTCCTTTTAACTATTCACGTGGGGCTTTTACAAAGCCAAATAACAAAAATTCACATCTGCTGTCTTAGTATCCTCAGATATTAAGTTTAAAAGTTTATTAAGTTTAAGTTCAAAAGTTTATCCTTTTTATTTAAAAAAAATTTTTTTGTTGTTTTTGAAAGAGAGTGCGGGAGCAGGGGAGGGGCACAGAGAGAGAGAGAGAGAATCTTCAGCAAGCTCCACACCCAGCACAGAGCCTAATATGGGGCTTGATCTCATCATCTTGAGATTACCTTAGCTGAAATCAAGAGTTGGATGCTTAACTGACTGAGCCACCTATACACCTCTCAAAAGTTTATCCTTAAAGGTGACTCAGTGAGACATGTTTTTCTGCCTCCCTTCCTTCCCCCTTATATTCCATCATCGTCAGAAAGAACACCTCCCTGAAATACTTTGCCAGTTCTTTTTACTATGTATTTTTATGCTGTACCTGAGACCTTAATACAAGAATACAAATTTGATTCTGAGTCTTTTCAGTTTTTTTACATCTTAAAACTTTGTTTAGATTGCTAACCTTTGTATTACACTCTGGCAATATTGAACTCTTTCATTCCCTATTTCAGTATTCTTATCACCAGTTTTTTAGAGTCTTTCCCCAAATTTTCCTTGCTTAGTGTGCAATCCTCTGTATACCATCTGCTGCTTTTGCCCAACAGGGGATATACCAGACTGGAACTGATTTGATTCTGTAAAGATAAAATTTCTCCAAAAGATATATACATTCTTACTGCTTAATATTCTTATAATCTATACTCAAAGCAGCATTTAGTTTAGGATTATAAAAATGTTAAGTGTAGTTGTAGCATATTGTAAAATACTCAAAGTTTTCAAATTTCCGACTGAATTTGGACATTTGGCATACGTTACAAAAATAGATTGTAAGCTGATAAACTTTAAAGGCTTTAGCATTTCTTGGTTTTGCCAGGTTGAAAGTGGCAATGATTTTACACTACAAAATGTCATCAACATTATAGTAGTAATTGTTGAGTACCTATTGTATGCTAAGTGTGTTACAAATACTGGCTTATTGAATCCTGACAACAGCCAAGACAGGCAATCATTATCAGCATTGTACAGGTGAGGGAATTTAGGTGCCAAGAAATTAGATAGGCTGTTAAAGTGATAGATGGATAATTCAGACTAGAATCTCTGTGACTCTAAAGCCTTTTTTCTTTTCACCACACCACATTATCCCTCTAAACAGACACCTTATTTGTTTTCTCAACTAGGCTGTTCTATTTTCTCAGTAGTTCCTAATTCCTGTTAGGTTCTAAATCTTTTCTGTGTGTAGTTCTCAAAATTAATGGAAAGTTACTTGCTGCTTCTACGTTTTCATGTGCTGAATTTTTTTTTTTTTAATTTTGTGTAGAGTATTTCCAAATGTAGAATACTCTTACAAATGATGCTAAAAATTGAGAAGTCTGAACAAGCAGTGAACCTAGTTTACTCTAACAATCCTTTACTAGTCCTCTGCTCCTCAGATTTCTTTTTTTTTTTTTAATTTTTTTTTAATGTTTATTTTTTTGAGACAGAGAGAGACAGCATGAATGGGGGAGAGACAGAGCATGAACGGGGGGGAGGGTCAGAGAGAGGGAGACACAGAATCTGAAGCAGGCTCCAGGCTCTGAGCTGTCAGCACAGAGCCCGACGCAGGGCTCAAACTCACGGACCGTGAGATCATGACCTGAGCCGAAGTTGGACGCTCAACCGACTGAGCCACCCAGGCACCCCCGCTCCTCAGATTTCTAAGGAGATGTACATTTATCAGTGAGATAGGAATAAAGGCTTCATTAAAAACCAAATGTTAATGGTGGGCATAGGGATTAGTGAAATAATTTTCATGTAACTTTTAAGAATATACTGAACGTATGAAAGATGTGTTTATTTTAGCACATTAGAAAAAGTTACATTTCGGGATGCTTGGGTGGCTCAGTCAGTTTAAGCTTCCGACTCATGTTCTTACGGCTCATGAGTTCAAGCTCATGTCAGGCTCTGTACTGACAGCTCAGAGCCTGGAGTCTGCTTCCAGTTCTGTATCTCCCTCTCTCTCTGCCCCTCCCCTGCTCACACTTTGTCTGTCTCTTGCTCTCAAAAATAAATAAACATTGGGGCAGATGGGTGGCTCAGTCGGTTAAGTGTCCGACTTCGGCTCAGGTCATGATTTCATGGTTCGTGAGTTCGAGCCCCCATATCGGGCTCTGCCTGGAGCTTGCTTCAGATTCTGTGTCTCCTTCTCTCTCTGCCCCTCCTCCACTGTGCTCTCTCTATCAAAATTGTATAAAAAAATTTTTTTTTAAACATTAAAAACAAAAAAAGAAAAAGTTATATTTCTTTTAATGGATCTTATTCTTAGAATGAAGCCAGGTGAAAACACAGTTCTATTTAGAGAAAAATACTAACATAGGTAGAACATAGTAAAGATTGACTATGGTTGCATAAATAGTGTAAATGATTTTAATCTATTCCAAGCCCTCATATAGTGAATTAGATTTCCTTTCTTTTCCCATGGGTTCTTTCCAATGTGACATCTAACCTTTTGGTGACGAGATTTTTTTTTTTTTTTTTTTAGTTATTTTGGGAGAGATACAGAGAGAGAGGGAAAGCGAGCAAGAGCAGGGGAGATGCAGAGGGAGAGGGACAGAGGGAATCCCAAGCAGGCTCCCCACCGTCCGTGTGGAGCCTGACTCAGGGCTTGAACTCAGGAACCGTGAGATCATGACCTGAGATGAAACCATAGGCTTAGCGGACTGAGCCACCCAGGAGATTTTGATGGTGATTGTGAGAATACTGAGGGGTGCCTCGGTGGTTGAGTCAGTTGAGCATCCAACTTTGGCTCAGCTCATGGTCTCACAGTTTGTGAGTTTGAGCTCTACTTCAGGCTCTGCACTACAGCACAGAGCCTGCTTAAAATTCTGTCTCCCTCTCTCTCTCTCTCTTCTCCCTGGCTTGCTCTCTCTTTCTCAAAAAATAAATAAAAATAAACTTAAAAAAAGAATGGTGAACCTATAATAAGAGTCCTTTTAAAAAAGCTGTCTTTCTCTTTTCCCATCTTACTGCCTTTGTTCATATGTTTTTTCATCTGAACTCTTCTCCTCTGCCTTCTGCTCCCTGTCTACCACAAAAATTGTGCAAACCCACATCATCTCAAGACCAGGCTCATACTCATTTCCTCCAAGATGAATTGCCTGATTTTCTATCCCAACTTTGATTATTGCATCAATCCACATTGATCAGCACATCACATATACTTTGCAATGTGGCCCAAACTTGCAATGGCTTTATAATTGTATCTTCAGCTGTATTGTGAATTATATGAGGGCTAGGGATAGTGTTTAATATATTTTGAAAGTTATATATTTTTATTTTATTATGGAAAATTTCAAACCTACAAAAGCTCAGTGACTTTCTGTTCATACCTCTTCCCTGTTGGTGTTTTACTTTACTTTTAGATGTTCTTTATATTTAGGAATATCATCTCTTTGTGATATAAATTGCAAATATTTTTCCCAGCCAATATTTCTTCTAAAGTTTTTTTTTTGTTTTTTGTTTTGTTTTGTTTTGTTTTGTTTTGTTTTGTTTTGTTTTAATATTTATTCATTTAGAGGGAGAGAGAAAATAGAATCCCAGGCAGGTTCCATGCTCAGCACAGAACCCAACGCAGGGCTTGATCTCACAACCTGAGATCGTCACCTGAGCTGAAATCAAGAGTCAGATGCTTAACCATTTGAGGCACCCAGGCACCCCTCTTTTAAAAGTTTATTGAGGTATAATTGATGTAAAATACACTGCACATATTTAAAGTGTACATTTTGGTGAGTTTTGACATCTGTATATACCTCTGAAACAGTTATCATAACCAAGATAATAAACATTTCCGTTGCCTCCAAAAATTTCCCTGTATCCTTTTGTAAGCCACTCACCTAATTCTGTGCCTGGTCCCCAGGCAACCACTGATCTGCTTTCTGTCACTGTACATTAGTTTGCATTTCCTAGAATTTTCTATGAATGGAATCATACAGTATGTACTCTCTTTTGACTTTTACATAACAGCTACTTTTACAATTCATCCACCTAGTCAATATCCTTCAAGTCCAAGTAACATTAAGATCTTCCTTATTTCTCAGAGCTTAACGTTAGGGCAGTAGTTGAAAATGATAGAACCCACAGATGTTTGGACTTAACAGAGTCTTTTTAAAAATTTTGACCTATTTGTCAGGATTTGAACGTTTTTAGTATTAGTCTGTAAACAGACCTTCCTTTTCAGAGTGGGTTCTGGGAAGGTGAAATCTCGCTATCCCTCTGTTCCTGATTCCAGCCTGTGTCTGCCTTATTTGAGCCAAATGGCCCCTGGATCCAATGAACAGTTAGGTGCAAGTGAGACCTGGGCTTTGTGGGAGCTCTGTCAGGGAGGGGTGGCAAAGGACTTGTTCCTCAAGGGCTGGTCAAGAGCCTTGGGGTGAGGATAACAATGGCAGCTCCAAGAAAGAGCTTGGTTTGGTAGAGATCCGTGGACTCCTGGAGGCGAGAAGAAAGGGACAGAACCAGGGGACTGATATCTCTCTGTCTCTGAGACTGGGAGATGTAAGGATACCGGAGAGCTGGGAGGCTTCCTCCTGGGCCTCCGCAAGGCTGTCATCTTGCCCGCTGGACTGTCCCCTACGGGCATAGAGCCTGCTTTGTCTGTCCATTCTCTTGAGACTGCTACCACTTACTTGTGGTCCTCCAACAATGAAACCTAAGCTCTTCTGAGATCATAAAGGAAAAGAACCCATGTAGGGAAGCCAGGCAACCAGAAAGAGAAAAATCACTTAGAATAAACAATGTGGTAGACTAGCTAAAGAGAAATGCTGGGGGAGGCAGTAACTTGAATATGAAAATAATAGTATTTAAGGAAGTTCAAGTGAAATACAAAAAAAGACTTCACAGAGCAAAATATGTGATTTCGCAGCTAAATACTTACTATCATCTGACTCTCAATCCATGCACAGATACTTTTTTATCTACTATCTTCACTAAAATGTAAGCATTGTAAGCCCAGGAACTTTTTCTCTTGCATACATTGCTAATGTGTTGTCAACACCCAATGCCTAGAACACTGTCTTGCACATAGTAAGCACACAGTGCATAATCACTGAATAAAGGAGTAAGTGAATATGATCATTTATTGGCCTGGAAGATCAAATGGAAGAAATATTTCATAGCACAAAAATACAAAAGATTGAAAAAAAAGATAAGAAATTTGGAGGGTAGATTCAGAGCACCTAATGTGGTTTATATTAGTTTGAGAAAAAGGAACGAATGGAGGAGAAGCACTAATTAAACAAATAGAAAAAAAACTTCCTGAGTTAAAGACTTTAACATGCAGAAAGTAGTTCCAGGGAAGATGAGTGATAAAAAACATACTTAGGGTTATCCTGATAAATTTTTTGATATCTACGGATTCATCTTAGAGGCTTCCAGATAAAAAGGATGGCATACCTATGAATTGTCAGACTGGCATCATAATTCTATTCCACAGAACTGGAAATTAGGAGACAGTGGAAGAGTATCCACAGATCACCAAGAAAAAAAGACTGTTAATCCCCAACCCCTATTTCCAGTGAAGATATCCCCACTATAAGGGGGAAATGAGTTACATAGTATGAGAAAATTTAGAGAATGTTACCACTTTAACCCCTCTGAGAATATTTAAGAAAGGTTTTTAACCAAATAAATGAGCCGGAACAGAGATCACAGGGTGAAAGGAATAGAAATAGTAGAATGACAGACTCTCCTGGGAATGTGTTGTGTAAATGCTAACCAAAAGGGACATGCTTCAAGGAACAATAATTGCAATGTAGAAGTACTAAATGAGTCAAAGCAAAACCTCAAAATTGTGTGTGGGGGGGGCGGGGGTAAAGGGGCAAAAGCTTTCCAAAGGGAGATGAGGAGAGGAACAAATACCAGTAGGCACATGTAAAGCTGTTCAACATCATTAGTCATCGGGAAATGCACGTCAAAACCACAATGAGATACCACTGCACATCCACAAGGATGGCTCTAATAAGAAGGTGGACAATAACAAGTGTTGACAAAGATGTGAAAAAATTGAAGCGTTCATATACTTATAGTGGGAACATAAAATGGTATAACCACTTTGGAAAACAGATTGCCACTTCCACAAAAAGAAATAGTTACCATATGGCCCAGTGATTCTACTCCTAAATATATACCCCCAAAGAAATGAGAGTATGTATCTACCCAGAAACTTGTATGGGAATGTTCATAGCAGCATTATTCACAATAGCCAAAAAGAGAGAAATAACCCAAATGTTCACTAATTAATAGATAAATAAATAAAATGTGGCATATCCACATAATGGAATATTATTTGGCAATAAAAATCAGGTTAAGTACTGATACATCCCATAGTATGGGTGAACCTTGAAAACGTTACGCAAAGTGAAAGAAGCCAGTCACAAAAGACCACATTTTACATATTCCATTTATATGAGATGTCCAGAATAGGCAAATTTAGGAAACAGAAAGTAGTAGCTACCAAAGTGGTAGCTGTGGACTGAATAATGTGGGGGAATGAAGTGGAGATTACTCATGGGTATGGGGACCAAAATATGCAATTAGATTGTGATGATACTTGCACAACAGTGTGAACATATTAACATTGAATTGAACACTTAATGTGTGAATTTCATGGCATGTAAATCATACCTCAATACTTTTTTTTTTTAATGTTTTTAAATGTTTATTTTTGAGAGAGGATGCAAGAGCATGAGCGGGGAGGAGCAGAGAGCAAGGGGTACACAGAATCTGAAGCAGGCTCCAGGCTCCTCACTGTCAGCACAGAGCCCGATGCAGGGCTCAACCCACAAACCGTGAGATCGTGACCTGAGCTGAAGTCGACACTTAACCGACTGAGCCACCCAGCCCCGCCACTCAATAAAACTTTTTAAATAAAAGGACGAAGTACCAATATGTGCAAAACTTGCAGGAATCTCCAAGGCCTTGTGCTGAATGAAAGAAGCCAGTCTCAAAAGGTTATATACTATAAGATTACATTTATGTACTTTTTTAATTATGGAAGATCATGACACATTTATTAATCAAAACATGTTTGTGTGCATGTGTTTATTCACATACATACTATAAAAACAATGTTTCTTAAAATTTTAATATACAACATTTACAGCAGTTGTTTCCATTTTAACTTCTCTTTATGTTTGAAAATTTAGAAAATGTTAAATTTAGCTTGCATTAAGCAGTTAGCCTTTGTGACATGAAATCAGTACAGGGTCTTAAAATATCAGAAACGTTTACTGTATCCTCTTAGTCCACATAACACGAATTTTTAGCTCCTTAGTTCTTAGCTCTTTAGCTCCTTAGAATTTGAGTGTTTGTGTCAATTTCCTACCCTCCTTGTTAAAGAGGTAGTCTATATGGATAGGCTTGGTCTTCGAATACCATCTATTAAAATGAAGGAAACATGAAATATCTTTTTCTAGAGTGAAATAATTTGGGTCACCCACAATGCCAAAGAAGGATATAAGGTATCAAGAGTCTTGAATGTTCGCAACAATCCCCAAATCCTAAGTAAGAATTATTTCTTGGTGAGATTTTTCTGTTTTATTAACTGTGTAAGTTCTGTCCTCTTTGTGGATTTGGCTCGGGAAATCATCTTTCTGTGATACTGTGGGCTTTTACTAAATCTGCTTTCTGCTATTATGCTTGCTGTCTCCCAAATTTTACTGGGTGTTAAAATCACAACTCTCTTCTTCATAGATGAGTTCTTCAACTTTTGGTGGGTTTACTCCTGTAAATATATTTCCTCAAGGGTCTCTATTAATCTAATGCTTATGCTTAGCATATACATCAGAATTTGAAGGATGTTGCTGATGAGCATCCAGCACTGGCGGCAGATGTGCCTGTCTAACCTAGTGTCTCCTGCCACATCTTCTGCCTCTTAGAGCCCATTGCCCCCCAGTGCCATCAGTTTCTCCGCTGCCAACATGCGGCTGTCCCTGTCCCTGCACCACAGCAGGCCCCTGCTCCAAGAGTTGGGCTTGCGTGGCCTCAAGTCAGGATGAGACTTGACTGGGCCTGGTTCTTGGTCTCCTCCAGCCTCAGCTACTTGCCTGCAGGCTGCTGTGGTCTTGCCACCTCTCTTTAAACCAAGTCTGATGGGTCAGAGGGAGGATTGCTAAGTGAATTATCATACATTTTTTCAGGGCTTGGGTATAGTGTTCTCTGCTCCCATTGACTCTGCATTTTTACTACTTCCCATCTTCCTTCCCTTTCTTTCCCTAGCGTCTAGATTGGTTGGGGAAGACTGCGTTACAGCATTGCAGCCATAGTTCTTTCAACGATTTTTTTTTTCTCTGTTTCCTTCTTTGGTTGCACTTTGTCGTGTTCACTGTTATTTCCAGGACGATTTCAGTTCCTCTCTCTTTACATTGACTTTTAGGAAAACATATCCTTTATCTTCAACTCTGTGTTTTTATGATGACTTTAAAATTTTTATTTCCATCATTAACTTTTACTGAAACTAGTCCTGAATTTCTATCTCTAGATATTTTTCTTTGAAATCAGCTCATCATCAATTAACATACATTGAGTATTTTATAGCATGTACCAAGCTCTGTGTTACAAAAAGCTATAATCGTCACAGCAACATCAAAACAAAGTTCTTGCCCTCAAAGCACTTAAAATGGGGTAGATAGGACCCTGCCCCTGCCCATCCCCCACCCCTCCCAGTGCTCAACCCTCAACCCTGGATTGACTCACTGGGCCTCCTCTCATTCTCTTTTCCTTAAAAACATTTTTTTTTCATTGAGTTTTTACTCTCAGTCTTGGCAGCTGTGTTGCTGGGGTGGGGACACGGGGATGGTTATCTCACAGCTATGAAAATTGGTGCCACCATAGGGGCGACTGGGTGGCTCAGTCGGTTAAGCATCTGACTTCGGCTCAGGTCATGATCTCACAGTTTTTGGGTTCGAGCCCCTCATCAGGCTCTGTGCTGACAGCTCAGAGCCTGCAACCTGCTTCAGATTCTGTGTCTCCTCTCTCTCTGCCCCTACCCCGCTCATGCTCTGTCTCTCTGTCTCTCAAATAAATGTTAAAAAAAAAAAAAAAAAAAGAAAATTGGTGCCACCAAACATTACCATTTCCAACTTCAACCGTACTGTTAACACTATTCAGAAATTCTTCTCAGTAATCCTAGTTAGCCTCCTTTCTCTCAAGTTCTTTCTCAAGAAAGAAATATTTGGGAGATGCGGGGCTCAAATTCACGGACCGCAAGATCATGACCTGAGCTGGACTTGGACACTTTTAACCAACTGAGCCACCCAGACGCCCCTAGAACATTCCAACTTAACAGCCTCCTTAAGACTGAGTTCAAACTTCACTTCTTCCTTAATGGCTTCTCCATTACATTCTTCAGAGAATAAATGTAATGTATTGTATACACTCTCATATCTCTTTGTACCTCTATTATATAGTGTTTTAATTGCCGTTATATAATTGTTTTACCATATGTGCTATAAATCCTTAAGGGTAGCTACTATGTTCTGTTGTTGGTGTATCCCCTGTGCCTGTCATATAGTCTTGACACCTACAAGTGCTTAGTAAATATTCTTTGAATTAATAGTTGGTTAATGAAAAGATCATACGAGACAGTATATGCCCAACAGTTCAGAAGAGAGTTAAACCTGATAGAAAATTAAACCTCAGGGTAGGCCTACGCCAAGAAGCTCTTGAGTTGGCCCTTTGAAGGATGTAGAAGTCAGGTAAGTAGAAAAGAAAGAAAAGGAAATTTTCAATGGAAATTGGTTTAATCAGAGATGTGTATTTCTAGAATCAGGGCTCACAAAGCATTCCAGAGTGTGGAGCAGAGGGTTCATGACTAAGAACAGCAAATGTTAAAGTTAGAGAGAAGTAAGACAGTGTTAGATTATAAACAGACCTGAAAGCTAGGGTGAGGTTTTTGGAGCTCATCCTGTAAGCCAAGGAATCCAAACAAGTAAACCAGTGTCTATGTATTGGTATTTAAACCAGTAGCTTCTGCCATTGCCACCCTCATGCCTGGGCTGAGAATTCACAGTAGGAATGGAGGTAGAACCTCCAAAGGCGCCCCTTTCCTTTTCTTGGAGGGACTTGAACCAGTACCGCTCACATGATGTCTCAATATAAATAAGTGAGAATGATCATTTTTTTTTTTTAATTTTTTTTCAACGTTTATTTATTTATTTTTTTGGGGGGGGACAGAGAGAGACAGAGCATGAACGGGGGAGGGGCAGAGAGAGAGGGAGACACAGAATCGGAAACAGGCTCCAGGCTCCGAGCCATCAGCCCAGAGCCCGAACGCGGGGCTCGAACTCACGGACCGCGAGATCGTGACCTGAGCTGAAGTCGGACGCCCAACCGACTGCGCCACCCAGGCGCCCCGAGAATGATCATTTCTTAACAGAATGGTTGGGGACACCTGGCACAGTCATTAGGAGAACTTTGAAAGTGTTTTGGTTTAAAAAAAATTTTTTTTTTTCAACGTTTATTTATTTTTGGGACAGAGAGAGACAGAGCATGAATGGGGGAGGGGCAGAGAGAGAGGGAGACACAGAATCGGAAACAGGCTCCAGGCTCTGAGCCATCAGCCCAGAGCCCGACGCGGGGCTCGAACTCACAGACCGCGAGATCGTGACCTGGCTGAAGTTGGACGCTTAACCGACTGCGCCACCCAAGCGCCCCAAAAGTGTTTTGGTTTTAAAGCAATGAAGCAACCTGATAAAGGCAGAATTTTAGGATTATTAATATGAAGGAAAATGCAGGATTGTTTGAAGATGGGAGAATTGGTGGCAGGGGGAATAATTGATCATGGAAATAAGCTATTTCAATGGTCTGGACTGGAAAGGATGAGAATTTAAATGATGGCAGTGTAGTGGAAGAGATTGGTATAGAAGCCACAATTGACCAGATTTTTGGTTAATGAGGGAAGGGGAAGAATCAAAAGTTGGTAACACATATGCTGACCAGTTCTTCTTACCCACTTGTTTTTTTTTGGGGGGGGTGGTCAATGACAACAGCATTCTTCTTTCCTGTCAATTTACATGGATGTTATATATTCGGTACACTATATTTGTATGTATGGTATTATAGGCTAATATATTCTATATCATTATGTGTTCTGTTACACACTTAATATTATATAAAGGTATATTATTAGGTATAATAGTTCCTATTATATCTCTAGAACTTCTCCATTATCTATGTCCTACCTGCTAATCCCTCTGTCTAGAATGTCTCTCCTCCATTTCTCTCACCCTTTTGCTTTTTGATAAACTATCCATTCTTCAAGATTTAGCTCACGTATTTCCTTGACACCATCCCTGACTGCTTTGTTTTCTTTCCTTTTTGATTCCCACAGTATTTGTACCTACACTTGAACAATTATTTTTATTGTTTCATAATTGCATAACTCCTCTCCAAACTTCTTGAGAAGAAAGGGTCATCACTCTTTTGGTATCTGTAGTGCCTAGCACAGTACCTAATATATGGTAGGCAAATTTCAGAGTATTGGTTGAATTAATAATAACAGCTATTCATTATTGCTATCCTTTTTAAAAAAAAAAAATTTAATGTTTATTTACTTTTGAGAGAGAAAGAGAGCGTGTGCACACAAGTGGAGGAGGCGCAGAGAGCGGGAGACACAGAATCTGAAGCAGGCTCCAGGCTCTGAGCTGTCAGCACAGGGCCCAATGCAGAGCTTGAACCCATGAACTGTGAGATGATGACCTGAGCTGAAGTCAGATGCTTTGCCCACTGAGCCACCCAGGCGCCCCTCCTTATGCTATCCTAGAGACCATGTTAGAGGTGGTTGTTAGCACATGGATATATTACAGTGGTCTGATAACAATTACGCCTGCCTGTCTCTAATAATTTGGCATCCATTTCATTTTGCATATTGCATTTATTTCCTTGTCTAAAACACTGCTTTCATTTTGAGACTTCTGTGTAGAGAATTTCAGTTGTTTTCCATCTGCTTTAGACTCCCAAGACTTGCTAATATGACCCAACCCAAAGCAGACCATCCCAGACATGTGCCATATTTATTCTCCTCCTGTGATTTTGAGTTCTCCATGATTGTTTTTTAAAGTTTGTTTATTTATTTTGAGAGAGACAGAGACAGCATAAGTTGGGGGAGGTGCAGAGAGAGAATCTGCACTAGTAGTGCAGAGCCTGATGTGGGGCTCGAACCCACGAAACCACGAGATCATGACCTGAGCCGCGATCAAGAGTCGGATGCTTAACCAACTGAGCCACCCAGGCGCCCAGAGTTCTCCATGATTTTTAAAGGTTTTAAAAGATCTACTTAAAGCTTATACTTCCTTGATCTATGTTGCTCCTCTACTTCTTTGGAACCTTAACAGCACTAAAGGCTATACCACAGGTTATTGGCTTTACCTCCTTGGGCAAATCATTCCAGCTTTCTCTGAGCTAGTTTCTTCTGGAACATGGGAATAATTTTTCCTGAGAGGGTTGCTGTGATTTGGTGTGATGAGAGTAGAAAATGTTCCCTTAAATGGAGTCATTTAGAGATTGCCTTTATAATGTTTCCATTTTTATGTATCATCTTTGCATTTATTTAATGTTTTTTCTTAAATTGAGTGACTGATTTTCTAGTTTCCTTTACAAAAGGAACTTTATCATTAAATGAAATACCAGAGTGTTTGCCACTCTATAAATAGAGAATAAACTAAAAATAGGTATAATATAAATGGCAGTAATCTTGCTAGATACTGTTGCCAAGCAGAGGCTCTCAGCCTGTCAAAAAAAGAGATCAAGGAGAGAGTTTCATCTTACTGGGATAAGTTATGTTTTTTAATGATCACTGTGTCACACATTAGATACCTATTTTTCTGATTTGTAATTATTGCATAAATACCTTGTTATAATTTCTTTTACCTTATTTTATTCCTAATATATTTTTCTGGATAATGAAGGGTTGACTATATTATTAATACTCATTCTTGTACCTACATTTTATGGCCAGTATCATGTAATAGAAAAATCAGAATCCAGGTTCAAGCCAGTCTTTGAAATGTACACTCAGTATATACCTTGGCCAAACCGTTGAGCCCAACTTAGCTTTTGCTTATTTGTTTGTTTCACAGAATCATCATGGGAATCCAATGAAATATGGGAAGACATTTTAAAAGCTGTTAGATGTTACTAAATGTGAAGTACTACTACCATTCTTTCTTTAGTTTCTTATTTTGAACTTGACCCTTCAACTAGATTGTGAGTTGTGAGCTGCTTCATGTCAGGAAATACCGTACACTCATTCTTTTATTCCTCACAGTATCCAAACACAGTTTTGGTGTGTTTAAAACTTACTGAGTTACATTATTTATTCGAATAGGAGTCATATTAGTAAACTTGTACTGGGAATGTAACACAGACGCTCCTGGACAATTACTATTGTGATTATTTTATCAAAAAATTCCAAATCCTGGGGCGCCTGGGTGGCGCAGTCGGTTAAGCGTCCGACTTCAGCCAGGTCACGATCTCGCGGTCCGTGAGTTCGAGCCCCGCGTCAGGCTCTGGGCTGATGGCTCAGAGCCTGGAGCCTGTTTCAGATTCTGTGTCTCCCTCTCTCTCTGCCCCTCCCCCGTTCATGCTCTGTTTCTCTCTGTCCCAAAAATAAATAAACGTTGAAAAAAAAAATTTTTTTTTTAAAAATTCCAAATCCTATGTTAATGCATATTTAGTCCAAACTATAAATGTATTAAGTTTGAAATAATACAAGTGACTCAAACTATTAGTATCACAATTTTAAGTCAGTGTGTAGATCAGTCCAAGGATTCACCTGTGTTAACTTTTGCATTTTTCTAAGTACTGCTGTACTGCAAAATGTTTAAAGTTCTAAGAAATATCCCCAGCTACCTAAATTCTAATTTAATCACAGTTATTTCTCTTAAGGGTCATTCCATGGTTCATCTCAATTTCCTTTTTTTGATTATTATTTATTTTTTTTACTTTAGAGAGAGAGTGCAAGTGTGGGAGAGGAACAGAGGGAGAGAGAGACAGAATCTCAAGCAGGCTCCATGCCCAGCATAGAGCTCAATGCAGGGCTCGATCCCACAACCCTGGGATCATGACCTGAGCCAAAATCACGAGTCGGACACTCAACCAACTGAGCCACCCAGGAGTCCCATCAGCTCAATTTTCTTAATAGTTACCATTTAATGAGCGTCTACAGTCTGTAGTCCTCACGGTAATTTTCTGTAGTGTAGTATTCGTGTTGCATAGATAGTAAATTACAGCTAAGGAGTATTAAATCATTTTGGCAATTACATGAATGGCGTATACAGAGCTAGGATTGCACCTGAGCTTTATCTGCTTCCAGATCCTATGTTCTCTTTTCACTGTGCCTTATTATTTGCTCCAGAATAGCTGCACAGCTGTCACAGTATGCCTCCCCTGACCCACTCCACTCAAGATCGCTCTTCTCCCAGTCTCCCACAACTCAGGAAACGGCATCTCTTTTCGTCTCCTTGCTCTTAGAAAAATCTTCGACTCCTTTCTCCCCTCTGCCCCTAGTCCCGACCATCTCCAGTCCATCAGTATGTTAACCTTGTGAACCCTTCCTTTAAAACATACCCAGCCTCTGACCACTTCTCAGCAGCTCTGATAATTCTGACCTGATCCAGGCTACCATTATCTTTCTTGGACCATTGCAAAAGCCTTCTATTTCCTCTTCCTCCCTTGCCTCCTGCAATCTGTTCTCCAGACAACAGCTAGAGTGATTGTGTTAAAGCATAAATCAAAACCTCCCAATGGTTTCCTAGCTCACACAAAGTAAAACCCAAAGTCCTTAATGTGTCCTACAAGGCCCCATGTGATGTATGCCTCCTTCTCCACCACACACGTCCATCTCTTATCCCGTGTCCTATCACTTTTACCCTGCCACCTTGCTGTTCACTGAACATGCTAACATCACCTGCTTCAGGGTTTTTGCACTATTTCCTCTGCCTGGAGTGTTCTTCCTACAGATATGTGTATGCCTAGATGCCTCACTTCAAGTTGCTGGCCAAATGTGAATTTTTTATTATTTTTTTTAATGTTTATTTGAGAGAAAGTGTGCACATGAGCGAGCATGAGTAAGGGCGGGGGGTGGGGAGAGAATCCCAAGCCAACTTGACACTGTCAGTGCAGAGTCCACCACCAGAGGACTCAGCCTCATGAACTGTGAGACCATGACCTGAGTCAAAATTAAGAGATGGGTGCTCGCTTCGGCAGCACATATACTAAAATTAAGAGATGGATCCTCAACCAACTGAGCCACCCAGGTGCCCCCTGAAATACATTTTTAATTTTCTTGTTTTTTTTTTTTTTTAAGTGTATTTATTTTGAGAGAGAGACCAAGTGGGTGGGGCAGAGAGAGAATCCCAAGCAGACCCTGCACTGTCAGCACAGAGCCCCACACAGGGCTCAAACTCATGAGCCATGAGATCATGATCTGAGCCAAAGTCGGACACTTAACCGACTGAGCCACCCAGGTGCCCCATGAAATACCTTTTTAGACTCAGTATCTAAACTAGTACACAAACCATCCCCCCTGCTGATCCTTTGCATTCTCTTACTCTGCTTTTTTGGTTTGTTTTATAACTCCTCACTCTTGACATATATGTTGCTCTTTGATCATGTAAGCTCTTGATGGCAGGGATTTTGCTACTGCATTTCTAGTAATTAGAATAATGTTTCATATGTAGAAGGTGCTCAAAAAATTTTATTGAGTAAAAGATGAACTGTAGATTTAGAGTAACATGGACATTGTCTCTAAAGACTAAAGAGTTCTTCTGGAAGATAACATCACTCTCTCACCATGGATTTCACCATCTTGAGTACAGTCATTACCATATCTTCCTAAGATTTCTGCAGTAGACTCCCAGTTACTTCCCCCATTTTTGCTCTTGTTCCTTCCACAATCCATTCTTCAACCAGCAGCCTGCATCTTTTAATTTAACCAGACTTGTCTTGCTGCTATTTAAAACCTTCCCAATGGGGGGCGCCTGGGTGGCGCAGTCGGTTAAGCGTCCAACTTCAGCCAGGTCACTATCTCGCGGTCGGTGAGTTCGAGCCCCGCGTCAGGCTCTGGGCTGATGGCTCGGAGCCTGGAGCCTGTTTCCGATTCTGTGTCTCCCTCTCTCTCTGCCCCTCCCCCGTTCATGCTCTGTCTCTCTCTGTCCCAAAAATAAATAAACGTTGAAAAAAAAAATTAAAAAAAAAAATAAAACCTTCCCAATGGGGCGCCTGGGTGGCTCAGTCGGTTAAGAGTCCGACTTCAGCTCAGGTCATGATCTCGCAGTCCGTGAGTTCGAGCCCCGCATCGGGCTCAGTGCTGACAGCTCAGAGCCTGGAGCCTGTTTCAGATTCTGTGTCTCCCTCTCTCTCTCACCCTCCCCTGCTCATGCTCTGTCTCTCTCTGTCTCAAAAATAAATAAAACGTTAAAAAAAAAAATTAAAAAAAACCCTGTCTTACTAAAAAAAAAAATAATAAAAAAATAAATAAATAAAACCTTCCCATTGTTTCACCTCACTTTAGAGTAAAATTTACACTCTTTACCACGGTCTGCGATACTCCAGCATGTATCTGCTACCTAGTTTGAAGACTTTTTTTTTTTTTTTTAAACCACTTTCTTACTCATTGTGCTTTAGCTACATTAATGTTTCGCAAACATGCCAAGCTTATTCCCATCTTTGGGCGTTTGCATGGCTGCTTCTCTGCCCTGGTCAGTCTTCTTCAAGATCCTCACATGTCTGTCTCCTTTACGTGTAGATCTCATCGTAAAGGTTAACTCCTCAGAAAGTGAGGCCTCAGGCCATTACTGTCCAGCCGATCCAAAATAGCCTCTCTATTCACTTTTGTTTTATTTATTTTTATTTTAGAGAGAGAATACACAAGCAGGGAAGAAAGAGAGAGAGAGTGAATGAATGAATCTTAAGGAGGCTCCATGCTCAGCACAGAGCCCAACACAGGGCTCGATTCCATAACCCTGGGATCATGATCTGAGCCAAAATCAAGAGTTGGATGCTCAACCAACTGAGCCACCCAGGTGGTCCTCTATTTACTCTTTGGCTTTTTATAAATGTTATAAAGAAAATAATCTTTATTATTTTCTTTTGTTCTTTATCTTCTCATGTCTGCTTGAGAACAGAAAATTTGTCTTTCTTATTTACTGCTTAATCTTCAGCACATAGAACCATGCCTAGGACTTAATTAGTCATATACTTGAGATCAGTGAATGAAGATTTGTAATGGTCATCTGGCACTTCATAAAAATGCAGAATCTCAGGTTTTTCCCATAAGATCAAGTTATTAGGGTTACTTATGTGACCCAATTTAGCAAATAACTCCAGTTTAGCAAATAACTCCAGATGATTCTTTGGACTGGGCAAATTTGGAGGATACTGCTTTAACAGAACTATTGCTAAGTGAATGAATGAATAAATGAGAATGATAATTCAGGGAGTTATCTTTTAACCTTAGTATATTGATATGAATGGGTTGAATGTTTCCCAAAGTGTATACAATAGAAAACTAATTACATAAGATGTTTGATGAAAAATGAGTTTTGGTTTTCTGATGTATTTAAGAATGCCAAATATTCTTCTTTTGAAGATTAGGTAGGCAGTCATTAGCATATTGAAGCGTCTGAGAAATTAAACATTATAGGAAGCTACTTGACTGTTACATATATTTGCCAAGTTATTTACCATCCCTGCCCCCAATCATTTTGTCACCAAATCTGTATTAATATACTAAGAAATATACACAGTACAAGAAGTACAGTCCTTGGTTCCCTGCTACCATAGCTTATTCTCTCCATGGCTAGCTGTCGACACAGTTCACTTGCATGACTGATAGTTTGGACAAAACTGTAAGTCCTAGCAGAAATTATCTATTTTGGCAGAACTATATTCTAAATATCTTCTTAAAATTATGTTCTTATTATAATAAAAATTCAGGTAAGGATCTTTTGACTGTTGGATAGACTAGAAACATAAAGAACTAATAATTTATTAACTTTTGTATGCATTACTTTACATTTCCACCTTACAGCTAAATTATTTCACCAAGATTGCTTTATGTTTTTCACCCATCTATTTATTTAAGCCCAGTTAATCACATGTAAATATTTCTATGTCACTCTGGTCTCATTGCAGTAAGTTCAAAATGTATATAAGGAGGATATGCTTCTTCAGATTTTACCTTATTTCAACTTGTTTTCATCCTTGGGTTCCCCACCACAATAAGTAACCATATAGACAGGCAGAATCTAAGTGTGAAATGTTAGAGTAAGTGTTCCGTTTTTAATCAGCTTTGCCTAACTGAGTCAAAATGGTTTTTCTTGGTGCTAAGAAACTTTGGTTTTTTGAAAGTTGGAGTCCAGAAAATTAAAGAATGTGTTAAGGCTGGTGCTTTCAGATATTTTGTATCCTGAAATAGGTTTTTGAAGTGTGTCTAGATAATATAGACAGTAGCATAATAAGCTAATTGTCCTCATGTGTATTCACTTGGTCATGCCCACTTCTTTTTCTAAAATAATTAGGCCTAACAGTTCCCATTATTGATTGTGTTTTTTAATGAAATTACTAATTCTATCTTTAGTAAAGACTAAAGCCTACACTGAGTTTTAGATGCAAGATACAAGCTAGCTTTTATTTGCTTCAAATTCTCTACCAAGAATGGTAGATGAAGTGATTAAAGGCTATTGCTATGGGCAAACCAAGGGAGATAATTAGGCTCTTCAGAAAAACTATTTACAGAGGCAGTTTTGCAAGCGAGTACCACCCACAATCATTTTTCTCTCTATTCTTTAAGGCATATGGTAAGAAACTAAATAAAATCTCCACTCTTTACCATTTACCCAGGATAAAATATATTGAGCAAGTGCCCATTTGTAAAACTACTATATCATTACTGTTACAAGGAAATACTTTGAGGTCATTTTTCTGATTGCATTTACTTGTGAAAAGGTACATGTTTCTATTTCAACTGCCATTTTGACTGGTAGAGTATCATAGGCTTTTGAGTATAATGTGTATAACCTTTTGAGTTATAACCTATGAATAGCTTAGTTTATGAAGGCCATCAAATGTAAAAATAGTTACATTATTGGCAAGTTGTTTCTATTGCAGGAAGTAATTCAGTTTTAAAATAAATGTCATTTTGAGTAATGTATAGGACAACTCCCATTCTTCGGCAAACTTAGGTGTGCCCTCACCAGACGTAGGCAGGAAAAATATTAAATGGGAGAGTTCAGACATAAGACAATAGAAGGATGCCTAGACATATCTCAGAGCAGTGTTACCAGATTGATTACACAATTTGGATTGCACACTCAGAAACACCCCTCAACTTAAACCCATTTACTAGTTCTGATTTTTACATGCATGGCTAGTTTCATTCTAGTAGGTTCATGAACCTGTTTACTCGTAGATTTGCCCTTGTTTCAAGTTTTACATGTATCAGTGAAGTATTTGCAGGTTCTTGGAGGTTAGTCTTCAAATTACCAAGTAAGTATCAAGTAAAGGTTGCCCTGCATTCCTTCAATTATAAAAAATTAAAAACAAAAATCTAAGTTGAATAAAGAACTAAACAAAACACTTATTTCTGTTCATCTCAAATACAAGAGGGTGTTCAAAGGAAGAGTCCTGGCTTCACTAGAAAGCGTACATACGGCATGTGTGCACAGCTCAGAAGGCAAGGAAGTAGATAGTATAGAAGGAGGTAATGTTTAAGAAGAAAATCATTTGTTTCCCCCATCTAAAATCATACCTATTCTGCCTGAGTTATCTGAGTTGTTCTTCTATTCATAGATTCCCTGGCAATTCCAAATTACTTGTTTTAGGCTATTATGCTTCATTTTCAGACAAAAAAAGTTAGAATTACAGAGTATCAAGAAGCATGAACATAAGTTCCCAAAAGATCAAGACTGTCTCTGTGAACTTTCTCTTTTGGCAATAGTGTGCCATGTCTTTGGCCACTTACTAACCAACCATTCATCTTCTTGACTATAAGTATTAAGAGGTTCTCACCTTTGCTCCATCCTGGCATACATAAAAGGCATTCCCATTAATGACAGCATCTGGGAATCAGAATCTTTTTTTTTTTTTAAATACTCTTTTGGGGCACCTGGGTGGCTCAGTTGGTTGGGCGTCCAACTTCAGCTCAGGTCATGATCTCACAGTTTGTGAGTTCGAGCCCCACATCAGGCTGTGTGCTGACTGCTCAGAACCTGGAGCATGCTTTGGATTCTGTATCTCCCTCTCTGACCCTCCCTGGCTCACACTGTCTTTTTCTCTGTGGAAAATAAATAAACACTGAAAAAAATAATTAAATAAATTAAATAAATAGTTTTTGGTGATTTTGTTTTTTTTATTATTTATTTTTTAATGTGTGTTTTTAGGGGGGAGAGAGAGAGAGAGAAAGAGAAAGCAGGGGACGGGCAGAGAGAGAGAGGGAGACAGAGGATCCAAGGCAGGCCCCAGGCTCTGAGCTGTCAGCACAGAGCCCCCTGCAGGGCTTGAACCCATACACCATGAGATCATCACCCGAGTTGAAGTCAGAGGCTTAATTGACTGAGCCAACCCAGTCACCCCTGGGAATCAGAATCTTGAGAAGGGTTGTTGGTATGGTTTTAAGGAGAAAAATAAATGATGCTGATAGCTCCTCTCCAACTTTTCCTTTGGAATCACTAGAATAGATCTAGATGATGACCATAGTTCTTCTGGTTCTAAAATTCTGTGATTCTTTCTCTGTTCTTCTTTCTTTGCTACCTATACACCTGCTTCTCTGTATTGACAGGGCCTAATTTATCAGTTATATGTGTGTGTGTTATGTGTGCATGTATGAGAGAGGGAGAAACAGGATCAATCTAATACACTAATGTACTATAGAACTGTTATTCCTGCTTTGTCTTATGTGCAAACCCATATTGTTTATGTATATGGGAAATAAGATGAGTTTAAATTTAAAAACTTGACAACCCACTTGATGGTATGTTGGGGAAAATATCTGAGAATATCTCTTTTTCAAAACCAAATTAAGGAAGAAAATCTAAAAATATATTTTAAAATTTTCGTATAGCATTTGAAACTTCAGTTGTATCAGTCAGGTTTCTTTCCTCCTCGATCAGAGTATGTGCTGTTCGTCAGACCAGAATTTGTTAAGGATTCTGAGTGGTTCTTTCTGTCTGGGATGCTTAAAGTGTTATATTTAATTATATGTAAAAAACATTTATGAGCACCATTGAAAATATTATTTGAATTTTGTTTAAAACAGTAATTCTAAATCTTTTCTGTATCTGGGACCTTTTTGGCAGTCTGAAGTCTACAAATTCCTTTTCAGAGTAACCTTTTTTAATGTGTAAAGGATTATACACACATATAAATATATAGGTATAGCATTAAAAAGAACCCTGTTAGGGACCCCTGGGTGGTTCAGTTGGTTGAGCATCTGCCTCTTGATTTCGTCTCAGGTCATGATATCACAGTTCAGGAGTTTGAGCCCCACATCGGGCTCTGCACTGACAGTGCGGAGCCTGCTTGGGATTCTTTCTACCCCCCTCTCTCCCTGCCCTTCCCCCATTCACACATACATTCTCTCCCTTTCTCAAGAATAGATTTTTTTTTTAAAGAACCCTATTATATTGAAATACAATTATCAAAATATTAAATTCATGATCTAATATAAGTGCTTTTTTATCAATGCATCGAAAAAGATCTAGAAGCCATTTAATAACTACCATAATTTCAAAGTAGTATTGCACCTAAATCATATTATGAAATACATGCAACAATTATAATGTGATATGAAAATACCAGATATTTATCGTTAACAAAAATCACAGGTACTTTTATGTAGTTTGTTGCTGACATCATACTTGGAGAAAATACTAACTTTCCCCCCATAATTCACAGACACCCTCATCTAAAATTATTTCTGTTTCCCAGACACAGGGAAGCCAGATATAATCCTCATATCTCAAGACACTTAATCTTTGAGGAAACTGGAGCTCAAAGTCTTCCATATTTAGCCCTTAATGCTTTTCAAGCCTTTAAAATAAGCAAGTGGTTAGTTGTTAAATGGTGATTGTCAATACCTCTTGCATTAGGAACTTGGCTTATTGCCACTAGTTTTATTATAGATTACTGAAGAAACATATTTCTAAAAGCCTGTTTAGTTATTTTATCATGAAGTCGAATCAGGACATATCTAGTAATGAGTGCTTTACTTATGTCTTGACTTTGAGCTGCTACGGCCATTATGTTCCTTTGTCATTAAAGAGAAAATGTAGCCCATGTCGTAAGCCCCGAATCATCCTTCTACTTTACGGAACTATTTTTGCTTCGTCAAATTTATGTGATTGTTTTGTTAGTTTACTTTTTTCTGGTTATTTCTTTTTAAATGGAATTATACAATATTTGTCCTTCTGCTTTTAGCTCATTTCCCTTAGCATATTTTCAAGGTTTGTCCATGTTGTAGCACGTATCCGAATTTCGTTTCCTCTTTAGGGCTGAATAATATCCCATTGTATGATATACCACATTTTTGTTTATCCATTTATCTGTTGAAGGACACTGGGTTGTTTCCACTTTGACTAATGTAAACAATGCTCCTATACACGTTGTCATATAAATATCTGTTTGAGTCCCTGTTTTAAGTTCTTTTGAGTATATGCCTAAGAGTGGAATTGCTGGGTCTCATGGTAATTCTGTTAGTTAACTTTTCAAAGAAGCTGTGTGATTGTTTTTTAAAATAGTTTATTCTGTTTTTATTATCCATTCATTAATGTATTTTGATCACTAAAAAACTTTTGGTTTTTGGGGTTTTTTTTTGCTTATTTCCTTGGTTGACTTTTGTTGCTGATTTTTAAGAAATTATTTGTTTTGGTCATTCATTTTTTTCTTTTCTTTTCAATTGTTTGTTTTTCAGACCCGAGTCAGAACTCCATCACAGGGGAACACAGCCAGCTGTTAGGTATAGTATTACTATGGGACTGACTTTCTCTACAGTCACCCTTTTCTTGCTTATACTAACAGACATTACTCCCATTTCTAATTCTATTTTCTATCCCCTCTTCTGCTTTTCACTTCTTGACATTTTTTCCTGGTATTTCTGGTCCTAACTTGATAAGTTTTAGGAAACTACTTGTACAATTGATTGTTGAGCCTCAATGTACTCACATATAAAAATAATTTACATGGTTCTGTGTTAAAAAAAAAAAAAAAAAATCTGTAGGGGCACCTGGGTGGCTCAGTCAGTTAAGCGTCTGACTTCGTCTCAGGTCATGATCTCACAGTTTGTGAGTTCAAGCCCCACATCAGGCTCTGTGCTGACAGATCAGAGCCTGGAGCCTGCTTCGGATTCTGTGTCTCCTTCTCTCTCTACCCTCCTCCACTCACACTCTGTCTCTTTCTCTCAAAAATAAACAAACATTAAAAACAAAAATTTTTTTTTAATCTGTAAAAATTAGATCTTTTTTCCAAGATAATTTTGTCAAGAAGATAACTATGATATTCTATAAGCTTGGGCTTTGCAGCTACTTTGCCCTTTTTATTATTTTTCTTGGTCTTTAATCGCCCTCATTTTAATTGCTGAAAGTACTTCATAAACAGCATGACCTTAAGCTGTAGAAGTTGATGTTCCAGTTCTTTATCTATTAAATAAGTTTTGGAAATAAATTTATTTCTTCTAGTTATCACATATTTAAATTTCAGTAAGCTTGTAATTTAATAGGTATTTCACAGCATCACAAGACTGATAAAAAATTAAAATAAAGAAAGGAAACATACTCTGGTGAGGATTCAGACAATAAAGAGTATCTGTACAGAAAGTAGAGTCCTCTAAATTATCTCTTCTCCTCACCACCTTACCTCTATCCCCTGAGGTACTTATTCTTGGAAATTCTTTAGAAATTTTTAATTACACATTTTCTTACCATCTATGACTATCTTTTTTCCTTTATTCTCCATGGAATTATACTCTACAGACTATGACTTCCTTTCTTTGACTTAACATTTTACCTTGTGACATTTCAGTACATAAAGATTTGCCTTATTCCTCTGTTTTAGAATAGTATTCCATTGTATTCCTGTACTTTAATTTTACACAGCCAGTTCCCTATTCTGGACCATTTATTCCCAGGTGTTTTACTGTTAAAAATTATGTTACAGTGAACATCTTGTACATATACTCTTGCAATCTCATTGCCAGTATATTTGAAAGAAAAATTCCTAATAGTAGAATTCTTTGATCAAAAGGAATACCTGTCTTCAAAAGGATACATCAACTTAGACTTCTACCAGTTAGGAGTGTGGAAGCATACTTGGGCTCCCTATCATAAAAAGTAGATAACCAATCTTAAAAAAAATTTTTTTCCCTAGATGAAGATGGCATGTCTAGTTTTTATTTGTACTTCTTTAATTATGAATGAGGTTAAGTGCTTTTTAAATACACTGACAGCCATTTTGTATATGTGTGTGTCTTTTGATTTGAGGCTTACTTTTTGTTGTTAGAATTTTTGTTTGTTTTTTGTTTTGTTTTTATTGAAGTATAATTAACATACAGTGTTACATTAATTTCAGGCATATACCGTATTGGTTGGACAATGCTATACATTGCTCAGTACTTGCCACCATAAGTGTAGTCACCATCTGTCACCATACAATGTTATTACAGTATTATTGACTATATTTCCTATGCTATACTACTGATATCCATGACTTACTTGTTTTATAACTGGAAGTTTCTATCAGTCTCTTTTTTTTTTTCCTATTGAATTTAGAGGCACCTGGGTAGCTCAGTCAGTTAAGTGTCCAACTTCAGGTCAGGCCATGATCTCACGGTTCGTGAGTTCAAGCCTTCTGTCGGGCTGTCTGCTTTTAGCACAGAATCCATTTTGGATTCTCTGTCCCCTTTTCTCTCTGCCCCGCCTCCTTCCTCGCATTTGCATTCTCTCTCAAAATAAATAAATCTTTTTAAATGTCAAAAGAATTTTAAATCTTTTTTAAATTTGAATATAGTTGGTATGCAATGTTACATTAGTTTCAGCTGTACAACATAGTGATTCTGCTTCTGTATACTTTATGCTATTAATCCCCTTTATCTCACCCATACCCCCACCCACCTCCTCTGTGTCAACATTTGTTCTTTGTTTTTAAAGGTCTTTTGTTTGTTTTCTTTTTATATACAACTTGTAAGTGAAATCATGTGGTATTTGTTTTTCTTTGCCTGATTTTACTTAGCCTTAGCCTAACGTCCTGTAGGTCCACCCATGTTGTTGCACATGGCAAGATCTCATTCTTTTTTATGGCTGACTATTCCATTATATATGTATAGCATATCCTCATCCATTCACTTATCAGTAGAAACTTGGGTTGCTTCTGTAGTTTGGCTGTTATAAATAATGTTGCAATAGGGGCACCTGGGTGGCTCAGTCAGTTAAGCGTCCGACTTCAGCTCATGTCATGATCTCACAGTCCGTGAGTTCGAGCCCCACGTCGGGCTCTGTGCTGACAGCTCCGAGCCTGGAGCCTACTTCAGATTCTGTGTCTCCCTCTCTCTCTGCCCCTCCCCTGCTCATGCTCTGTCTCTCTCTGTCTCAAAAATAAATAAAAACATTAAAAAATTTTTATAAATAATGTTGCAGTAAACACAGGGGTGAGTATATCTTTTCAAATTCATTTTCCTTGGGTAAATACCCAGTAATAGAATTGTTTGATCATATGGTAATGCTATCTTTAATATATTGAGGAACCTCTATACTGTTTTACTCAGTGGTTGCTCCAATTTACATTCCCACTAACAGTGCATGAGGTTTGATTTGAGGCTTATTTTGATTTTTACATTGCTGAACTTTTAGCTCTTTGAATAGTGCAGAGCAGCTATGTAAAATATAAGCTATCAAAAAGTTAACAGTAAGGAAAGTACTTGACTTGTTTGCTCATTACAGGTTCAGAGTATTGAAGAAACTGGGATACTCCTTTTCTGATCTTCCTCTGTTAAGAACCTAAGTTTCTGGTGATAATTCTCATTTGTTTGAGAGAGTTTATGTGCGGGGAGAGTAACTGACACCCTAAGCACTCCATAAATATTTTTTAGGTAAATGGTTTGACATAAACATATAGCTAGAAATCTGATCACAAGGGTCCTAGCCTTGTGATATTGGGTTGTCACTATTCTCTTTTTTTTTTAGACTTTTATATTGGATAGTTTATTTAGACTGTTCAAAATTATTCTTCTCTGTACAAAAATTTCATATTTGGATCAGGAACGGTTAAGATTTCATTGAAATATTTAGGCAGACCACGAAAAGTAAATTTTCCCCCTAAATTATTAAAACAATTCTGTCTCTGATATGTGCCGACAGGTGGAGGAGTTTGAGGGTAGTTTATCTTCTGGCCAGGAACATGTATGTAATAGAGGTAGGGAAGGACTTAGCTAATGAAGTGGACAGTGAGGGGAGTTGGTATCATTCCAGTGCAAGCTGGATTTTGTTTCCAATGAAGCACTTTAAGTAAAAGATAGTAAACAAATTGTGGGCAAAAAGAAATAGTATATGATTGTGAAAAAGACTTCTCTTAGTATTATTAGCTGAAAACCCTAATATCTGCTAAGAGACTACTACAGACATTACTCTCGTTTGGCAACCTACATTTGCATTCACTTTTAAACAAACCTGGGAATGTGTCCAGAGTCTTTTGGCTAGATTCTCAGGTGAGTTCATCGTGCTACCCTGGGTTCTCCCTCCGAGGTTCATTAGATGAGATTATGTTCTTCCTTCTCATGCTCTTAATAACTACATCTTGTGTGCCCCATCCTGAGTTAGTTTCTTTGTTTTCTTTTTTTCCTTTCCTTTCCTTTCCTTTCCTTTCCTTTCCTTTCCTTTCCTTTCCTTTCCTTTTTCCTTTCCTTTTTCCTTTCCTTTTTCCTTTCCTTTCCTTTCCTTTCCTTTCCTTTCCTTTCCTTTCCTTTCCTTTCCTTTCCTTTCCTTTCCTTTCCTCTCCTTTCCTTTCCTTTCCCTTCCTTTCCCTCTACACCTAATGTGAGGCTTGAACTTACGACTCTGAGATCAGGAGTCACATGCTTTACTGATTAAGCCAGCCAGGTGCCCCTTTGAGTATCCTTGTTTAAGCTACAGCCTCAAAATCCCTCAAAGCCTGGTTTATTTTAAAAAAAGAAGAAGTTGGGGTGCCTGAGTGGCTCAGTCGGTTAAGCAGCTGACTTCGGCTTGGGTCACGATCTCACAGTGTGTGGGTTCGAGCCCTGCGTCGGGCTCTGTGCTGACAGCCCAGAGCCTGGAGCCTGCTTCGGATTCTGTGTCTCCCTCTCTCTCTGACCCTCCCCTGCTCACACTCTGTGT
Source organism: Puma concolor (assembly GCF_028749965.1). NCBI lineage: Eukaryota > Metazoa > Chordata > Mammalia > Carnivora > Felidae > Puma > Puma concolor. The sequence goes on from NC_141672.1 coordinate 79,289,877, forward strand.
GTGTGTGTCTCTCTCTCAAAAATAAATAAACATTAAAAAAAATTTTTTTAAAGAAGTTTGCAGAAGATGGAAAGGTGATTTTTTTGGATTATATTTTCTAACCATCTTATAGTTCCTCAGAGAGGGCATTGGTAGTTTGAATTAAAATCTTGCCAGCTCTCTATAAAAATCTTGGTTAGGGGCACCGGGAGGGCTCAGTGGAGCATGTAACTCTTGATCTCAGGGTCGTCGGTTTGAGCTCCACCATATATGTAGAAATTACTTAAAAACTTAAAAAAAATAATCTTGCTTAGGATAATTAGGCCTAGTACGTTAAAAACTACAATTGCTTTGCCTGCTGAGTAGAATTTATAATAGTATCTTTCAGACCTTTTAAGTTTCTTCCTGTCAGTAGGGGGAAGTTATTTTAATGTATCTTTTGTTGGCACTGACTCATCAGATCTCTTACAAAACTTAGGGTTAGGCTGAGGAGATGGATGGAAGAGTGAAACTGCTGTTGTGAGAAATAATTAAGCTGTAATGAATTTTGCTGTGTATATGTGTGTGTAATTTTCAATTTAAAACATTTTAGTAAGCAAGTAAGCAAATGAGCAGTGGGCCCTGGCATTTTTACAACAATTTTTACCAAACACCCAAGGAACAGTAATTCCTCTTCTACAGTTTCTCCCAAGGAATAGAAAAACAAGTAAATACTCCCCAACTCAGTTTGAGGATTGCATAACTTTGATTCCAAAACTTAATGCCAGTGTGAGACAAGTATGGGCCAGTTTTACTTATGAATACAGATACAGATGTCCTAAATGAAATATTTGCAATCTAAATCAAGCAATATATTTTTCTAAGTTACTCCTGACCAGATTGGGTTTCTGCTAGAAATACATTGTTGGTTTACCATTAAAGATCAATTTATATAATTCAGTGTATTAACAAAAGGAGATTAAATGATTAATCATCTTAACTGACGCAGAAAAAGAATTTCATTTGAAATATATCCAATATTTAAATTCATGAGTTCATATTGAGACTTTAAAAAGCTAATTAGTCACCATTGGAGTATTCTGGTGAACGAAGTTGGTTAATAAAGGGAAAGAATGAAGTATTTGCCATGCTTTTAACTGTATTAATGGGTAACCAAACAGTATATTAGAGGGAATATCTCTTTATAAAAGTATTTCAGCTAGTAAGTTAAGGAAGAATAATAGAAAAGAATATCACCATTTTGTAAGCCCTCATAAATTAATGGATCTAGGCATTCATCACCAACAGTTGCTAGTATCTCAGAAAGAAAACCTCCTGACAGAAGATCAAAATACCACTGTGAGAGTTTTCCTACCTCTTCCTTAAAAATACTGGATGTGGTTAAGCCTCTAGACCTAATTAGCAATTTATAGGAACTACAAAAACCGAACAACATTTAAACATCATATGCATGTCATCATCAAAATCACAAACCCTACTGAACACCGGACATGGTTTCTTCAACAAGTAAATAGTGAAGAAAAAGAGAGTAGACACTTGACTTAGGAGATACAGCAGTCAATCATACTGCATGCCACTTATTTGGCTACTGATTGAAGCAAACTATAAAATCAAAAACATAGGGGCGCCTGGGTGGCGCAGTCGGTTAAGTGTCCGACTTCAGCCAGGTCACGATCTCGCGATCCGTGAGTTCGAGCCCCGCGTCAGGCTTTGCGCTGATGGCTCAGAGCCTGGAGCCTGTTTCCGATTCTGTGTCTCCCTCTCTCTCTGCCCCTCCCCCGTTCATGCTCTGTCTCTCTCTGTCCCAAAAATAAATAAACATTGAAAAAAAAAATTTTTTTAAATCAAAAACATAATTTGTAACATTTGAGACAACCTTTCATGTTCACACAGTGCATAGTTCAGACCCAAGCCTGTGCCAGAGGAAATTAAATACATTTACTGCTCTTGTTCTGCCTAGCTCAGACCAGCAAACATCATTTGACGAGATCAGGAGACTAAGGGAGGAATGTGAGATTTATTTATCTTAGCCCCCAATTGTAGTATAGTGGCAAATTATAAAAGCAGCAATATGGAGGTAATTGCACCACAAGAATAAAGTTTTTATTAAGAGCAAGACATTTGATATACCATTTTATGTTTACCAAAAAAAGTATGCCATAAAAAATGGAAATTTGAAATTTGTAGTAGAATCAATGGCACTTATCAGTCTCTGTTTGACTTGTGCAGTGAAACACCAGTAAGTTCCCAGTAATGTTAGCATTATCTGGATAGTAAAATGGGGAAAAACAAAACATAGTGATCTGTTGGGCTGTTTAATTGATAGTGTCAGTAGGTATCCTTCAAAGGAATCCTCTTAGGATTCTGGATAATCATAAAACAGCCCTAGGACATGCATTTGGTTCTTAGTTCCTGCAGAGTAAAACTTGTTATTCAGAAACTCTAGAATTTCCATTCCATTTGGGATTTCCTGAGGTTACAGTAATGACCCAGACTTCTGAAGGCTGTACTTTTGAAACAGCATGATTTCCCACCAAGAAACTGAGATTGAGAATTGATCCATGCCTTTCAGTTAACCACTCCTGATGAGAACTTTGTTCCTTGCCTGGAAGGCCTTGATCTTTCATGATTGACCAGGATCTCTACGGGACCCTCCCACTCCTACCACCACCACAGGTAGACCCTAATAAGATATAATCTTGGAGGCATCATTGGTCTTGTAAATGTAGGCAATGTCTCCAGGGATATTTCTTCCATCTCGAAATAAACAAGCAAATGGAAGTTGGACCAGAAACATCCACGACCAGAGTGTCTAAAAGTTAAGGTGGTTGCACCTGAAACTTGAGAATACAGAGGCCCTGAAAGAGGTGCCATGGCTGCAGCAAGGGGAGCCAGAGCTTTTAGGATGTGGCTTGGACCAGTAGGCAGCAGGATGGGGCAGGATTGTTCTGAAGCCAGATTTTTATAGCAACAGTATTGTGAGACTCTTGAACCAGCAGGAAAGTAGGATGTTGGATCTGGGATTCCTAGTCACATAACCCTCAAGAGGGATAAAGTGGTTCTGAGTCTGGGATACAAAACTATCAAATGTTTTCATCAGTAAAAGGTGCAGTTAGATGAGCATATTACCCAGAAATGAAGGACTGTTTAGAGAGGAGAACAAATGGAACTTGTAGAAAAAAAAAATAGTTATTGATACAAAAAATAAAATTAATGGGTTATAAACAGGTAAAAGGGGTTTGTGAACAGAACAAAAGGAAAATTACACCTAGACACATCTTTAATGATGCTGCAGAACACCTAAGAAAAGATCTTGAGATCCACCAGAGGTACAGATCCTCCCCAGAACAGCAGAATGACAGAATTCTCCATAGCGAAATATATAGCAAATGATGTCTTAGTGTTTGCAAAGCTTTTATTATCCTAGAATTGTGCTTGGCAAGATACTCAGTAATAATTAGGACAAAATACAGGCAACTGTTGCTAAATAAAAGCCAAGAACGTTTCTCACCGCAAGACTTGCTCCAAGCTAGTGGTTTACAACTGAGGACAATTTTGTCCCCCAGGGGACATTTGGAAATGTTTGAAGACTTTCATGATTGTCATTGTGGGAGATGCTACTGGCCTCTAGTGACTAGCAGCTAGGGATGCTCTTAAACGTCCTATGATGTAACTGTATGATGTACTACAACAAATACTTATGTGGCCTTGAAATTTCATGGTGCTGAGTTTGAGAAACTCTGAAGGAATTGTAAAGAAGGGACCTCAAGTAAAAGGGAAATGATCCCAGAAGAACAGTGACCTTGACCTTGACCAAAGTCAGTGTTTTGTCTCTGAAATATTTTTAGTGTCTTACTGTGTAGTAAAATTAACTACTAGAAATATTGGACAGAACAGTAATATGTGAATCAGAGGACAGTTGAAACTGAAGTGTTCAAGTGTGTTGTTTGTGAGGATGACAGATTATTGATTAAACTCACTTAACAGTTTAAGTAATATATGTGGTAAAATTTCAAAAGTAATTACTGAAAAAAATAGAATGTGGAAACTCCAAAAGAGGAAAGAGAACAAATGGAATAAGGGAAAAACAAACCAAAAAAAATCCAGGGAGAGGGGCATCTGGGTGGCTCAGTCGGTTAAGCGTCTGATTTTGGCTCAGGTCATGATCTCACAGTTCATGAGTTTGAGCCCTGAGTAGGGCTGTGCGCTGACAGTTCACAGCCTGGAGCCCGCTTCGCATTCTGTTTCTGTCTCTCCCTCTGCCCCTCACCAGCTTGTGCAGGCACGCGCTCTCTCTCTCTCTCTCTCTAAAAAATAAATAAATGAACATTAAAAGAGAGAGAAATCCCAGAGAGAGAAAATGAGAATGAATCATAAAAAAAGACCAAATAGAAATTTTAAAATCCTATCTTTCCAGTCGCTCTCTCCTTTCCTCTCTCTGTTTCAGCCATGTTACTCATTCTGTTTTATGACTGCATTAAGGTTGTTTCTGCTTTAGGATTTTTTAAAATTACTGTTCCCTCTGCTTGAAATGCATGCTTTTCCTGAACATTCTATGTCAAGGGTGTGCTACAGCCAGCTCATACCAACTCCTGAGAACCAATTGTATGCATCTCTTCCCAAAACCATTCTCAGTGACTTCGCATTAGTAGTTTATTTTTTTTATTTGAGAGAGCACACAGGCAGGAGAGATGGGCAGAGGGAGAGAAAGAGGGAGTTTTTTTTTTTTTTGAGAGGGAGAGAGAATTTTAAGCTGGCTCCACTGCCAGCATGGAGCTTTCTCACAACAGCGAGATCATGACCTGAGCTGAAATCAAGAGTCAGTTGCTCAACCAACTGAGCCACCCAGACGCCCCAACACGTTAGTAGTTTACAACTGGCGTGTGTGAGTATTTACACTGTGGAAATGGACAACCACTATAAATCAGTTTTATGTGTGTGTGTGTATGTTTTTAACTGTCTTCTGTGACTTCATATACACACAATGAAAGCAACATCTTTTTTTTTTTTTTTTTTTTTTTTTTTTTTCAACGTTTATTTATTTTTGGGACAGAGAGAGACAGAGCATGAACGGGGGAGGGGCAGAGAGAGAGGGAGACACAGAGTTGGAAACAGGCTCCAGGCTCTGAGCCATCAGCCCAGAGCCCGACGCGGGGCTCGAACTCACGGACCGCGAGATCGTGACCTGGCTGAAGTCGGACGCTTAACCGACTGCGCCACCCAGGCGCCCCGAAAGCAACATCTTTAACTGCTCTGTCTATTGCTGTATCACCAGGACCTAGAACAGTGCCCAGCACATCATAAGAACTTAATAAATGTGGGGTGCCTGGGTGGTACAAGTCGGTTGAAAGTCCAACTCTTGATTTCGGCTCAGGTCATGATCTCAGGCTTCATGAGTTCGAACCCCACATCGGGCTATGCCCTCAGCGCAAAACCTGCTTGGGATTCTCTCCCTCTCTGTCTGCCCCTTCCCCACTCAGGCACACTATCTCTCCCAAAATAAATATTTTTTTCAAAACCTAATAAATGCTTACTGAATTAACTGAATAAATGGATTACTTAAAACCGGTGATAATTTTAAGCTGTGTCATTCTCTCTTTAGAATTTTCCAGAACCATTAGAGGAAAAGAATTTCATTTTCTTTTTTTTTTTTCCTTAATGTTTGTTTTGAGAGAAAAAACCGCATGCACAACAGAGAAGGAATAGAGAGAGGGAGACAGAGAATCCGAAGCAGGCTCCATGCTATCATTTTCCTGTTTTGTTTTGTTGTTGTTTTTTTAGTAACTTTTTATTGTGGAAATTTCCAACGATATAGAAAAGTAAATAGAATAGGATAGTGAACCTCCATGAAGCCATCACTCAGTTTCAACAATGTTGAGAATCTGTTTTCAATCCCCACTTAATTTTTTCCTGGAATATCTTAAAATTCCAGACATCATGATTTTATTTACTTTATTTATTTTTTTTTCATTTTTTTTCAACGTTTTTATTTATTTTTGGGACAGAGAGAGACAGAGCATGAACGGGGGAGGGGCAGAGAGAGAGGGAGACACAGAATCGGAAACAGGCTCCAGGTTCCGAGCCATCAGCCCAGAGCCTGACGCGGGGCTCGAACTCATGGACCGCGAGATCGTGACCTGGCTGAAGCCGGACGCTTAACCGACTGCGCCACCCAGGCGCCCCTGATTTTATTTACTTTAAAAAAAAAAAGTTTAAATTTATCTGTTTCAAAGGTGGGGTTTTTTGGGGTTTTTTGTTGTTTTTGTTTTTGTTTTCTACATTTGATTAGAGTCAGGATTCTAACAAGTTTCACACCTTGTACTTAGTTGGTATGTCATTTTAAGTCTCAAATTATGAATTCTGCTTTCTTAGTTTATGCCATTTATTTATTGAATAAGTCAGATTATTTGTCATGTAGAATTTCTCACATTCTGAATTTGGTGATTGCCTCATCTTTGTGGTGATGTTTAGCGTGTTCCTCCTCTGCTTTGTTTTGTTTGTTTTGTTTTTGTGAACTGATAGATTTAAGAAGCTTGATTAGATTCAACTTCCATTTTTTTGGTAAGAATACATCATAGGTTGCACAGGGTACTTTTTATTGTATTACAGTAGGGGTTTGTGTCGTCCACTTTTAACAAGCAATGTTAACGTTGATCATTGAGTTCCAGATCACCCTGATCCATCCATTATAAAGTTATGTCTTAGCCTTTCATCTAATGGTTTTAGCAACCATTGATGATGATTGCCTAGATCTATTATTTCATTAGGGGTTGAAAATTGGTGTTTTTTTTTTCCTAATCCATCTGCATTTAAAAATTTTTTTAATTTAAATTTCAGTTAACATACAGTGTTATATTAGATTCAGGTGAATCAGTATAGTGATTCAGCAATTCTGTGCATTACTCAATTCTCATCATGATGAGTGTACTTTTTTTTTTTAATTGTTAAGTTTGTTTATTTATTTTGAGAGAGAGAGAGAAAGACTCCGTCAACGCAGAGCCCAGTGCAGGGCTTGATCTCACAAACCATGAGATCATGACCTGAGCTGAGATCAAGAGTTGGACCCTTAATGGACTGAGCCACTGAGGCACCCCATGATGAGTATACTCTTAATCCCCTTCGTCTGTTTTCACCCATCCCCCAACCCAACTCCCCTGTGGTAACCACCAATTCTCTGTAGTTAAGAGTCTGTTTCTTGGTTTGTCTGTCTCTTTTTTCCCTATGCTTGTTTGTTTTGTTTTTTAAATTCCACATTGATTAGCTAGAATGTTTCTATAATGAAGAAATTTTCTTTAACTTTTTCATCACCTAGAAATATAGTTGGTACAGGAAAGGCAAGATAATTGCTTGATTCTTTCCATTTATTGTTTTTCATATATGTTGTGTTCTTAGTAACTTGCAAAGGTGACTAGTTGTTTTTTTTTTAATGTATTGGATATTTCACATACTTACTTTTCAATTCATTGCATTATTTATTTTTAGTGCTCATATTATCCCATTTTTAGCCATTAGGGATCCCATCAGGTTGGCTTTTCTGTCCTTTGACATGATACAGTTATTTTCATAGCTTGTTGACTGTTTCCCAAACTTACATTTAAGGTTATAGGACTTTAAATTAATTTCTTTAAATTGTATATTAGTGTCTATTTTATCAATATTTAAAGTCTTAGTTCTTAATGACATTTATATATTTTTTTATTTTCTCTCTCTCCTACGAGGTGATTATAATTATATAACTCTTATACAATACAGAACCAAAGCTAAGGATACAACACAAACTTTACTGTGTTAGGGAACCCAGTCTCTTTCTCTCTCTCTCTCTTTTTTTTTTTTTTCTTTATAGCTGGTTCACCAAATGCTTGTGGGATGAAAAAAAATATGTGGCAGGAGTTTGTACAAAAATAATTCTTGGTTACATGACCTAATGTCATTTTTTTTGTGTTTTTTTGTTTTTTTACCTAATATCATTTATAAAAGGTTGGACATCTGTAAGTAGAGGGCTTTTGCTGCCATTGTTCAACAGCAATAGTGTATAAAGGTATTATATACTAAGGACTCAATAAGTACTTTTTAAAAAAATTTTATTCTAGATTTGGGGGACTTTAAGTGTAGGGTCTCTGTAGGTTAGAATCCTAAAAGAATAGTGTGTCCAGAGGCCTTTGTATTAAGAAAAGCAATGACCTATGTTTACCTCTTAGAAACTTATTTTTGCTCCTTTTCTAGAGGGAGCCACATTCTCCAAGCAACGCTAATTGAGTTCTCCCACTCTCAGATTAAAGTTTGAATATGAGGGGTGCTTGGGTGGCTCAGTCAGTTGAGCGTCTCACTTTGGCTTAGGTCATGATCTCACAGTTTGTGAGTTTAAGCCCTGCCCTGGGCTCTCCGCTGTCAGCACAGAGCCCTCTTCATATCCTTTGTCCCACCCCCACCCTCACCCCTGCTCCTTCCCTGCTCTACTTACGCTATCTCTCAAAATAAAAAAATAAACTTAAAGTAGTTTGAATATGAAAATGGGTTCTGTTAATACAGAGGCAACATGAAGTTATTTGGTGCTGATACTTCTTTAATACCACTGAGAAACTGACTTGGTTTACTTTTTTTTTTTTTCCAGATGATGGGCATAATAAGAAAGCTCGAAATGCTTATCTCAATAATTCCAATTATGAAGAAGGAGATGAATATTTTGATAAAAACCTGGCACTCTTTGAGGTAATATTTGGGAGAAGACTAGGGCAGAGATTTCAGGAATAGAGATTTCAAGATCGCTGTTTTCTATCCCATTTAGTTTTAAAACAGTACAGCCTGGATACTTTTAAGAATTAATTGTTAAAGTATAATACTTATGATAACTTGTCATTATAGTTGATTTATTTATGTAATCTAATGATCACTAATAAGTACCATTAAATCAAATTTCTGAGTATTGAGGAAGAATGTTGACATTCTTCCTCAATATGGGGGACCTTGCTATCTAATTCATCTAGGATGTGAATATTTGCATTATCTACAAAGTGTAGAATAGTGAGTTTTTCAATCTGTGTTTGGGAGGACTATCACTTACCTTAGAACTACTAAATCAAAAATCGGTGTAGGAAGTAGGCTGCTAGATTAAGAGGACCTTGTAGGTCTTAACCTGAGACCCTACGGACTCTGACGGCATCTGCAGGCAGGTTCTTGAAAGGAACCTACTTTAGTCCCGCCTTTGTTTCTGGCTTTGGACAGTGATGTGAATGTTAGTTCTCTCAGCATACTTATCTTTTAAATGATATTTTCTTTCAGCTTACTTGAAGAAAAGATCTGTGGTGAATATTTACTTCAGTCACAAAAGGCTTTTTTCTTTTAATGTTTGTTTATTTTTGAGAGAGAACACAGCTGTGCGTACGAGACAGGGAGGGGCAGAGAGAGAGGGAGAGAGAATCTCAAGCAGGTTCAATGTAGGGCTCGATCTCACAAACCACGAGATTATGACCTGAGCTGAAATCAAGAGTCAGACCCTTAACTCACTGAGCCACCCAGGTGCCCCTCAGTCACAAAAGTTTTTTAATGAGCTATCCGTATGTGCTGCAATAAATAATAGCCCTAAATTTTGTTAGAATGTTGGTAGCCTAAAGAAAGGGGCACTGTAGTTAAAGATAATATTACCAACATTTTTTACAAGGTTACAGCTGTCTGTAGGGGCCAGTGTGATTTTGTTTTTACTGTAAAGTTAAGCTATTAGAAAGAATCCTAAAGCTTTTCACTTAAAAATCTTATAAGGATTCATGTAGCCCTGATTAAGTGATATTTTACCTTGGGAGGAAAAGAAAGCCTCACTGATGAATTGTCTTAAAATATTTATCTGTGAAATATTTTCTTATTTAATTTGCAATTTTCTGATACATGGGCCATTTTGATGCTTATGCTTCCAGTGTTCTTCATTACTCATCTCTTCCATGTTTACGACTTTATAGGAAGAAATGGACACAAGACCAAAGGTATCTTCTCTCCTCAACCGTATGGCCAATTATACTAATCTGACACAAGGAGCGAAGGAACATGAAGAGGCAGAGAACATCACTGAGGGGAAAAAGAAGCCCACCAAGGTGAGGCCTTAGGATAACAATGATAAATAAAAAGAGTCCCATATATAAGAAAGGAGGAACTATCCAGGGCATCACTCTGTGCTCCGTAACTAGTGAATGCTTGCTTTAAGCCAGGCACTGTTCTGGGCACCGGGGTCATAGCAAAAAGAGAACCTACAACGTCCTGCTCTCATGCAGTCCGAATTCTGGTATGAAGAGATAGTTGTTAAACTGTATATTAGATGTTGATAAATGCTCTAACAAAAATATAAGCAGGGACAAATAGTAGCTACACTTGTGGCATATCATAGGCAGAGACTTGTCAGATCACTATGTTGTACGCCTGAACCAGTGTAACATTGTGTGTCAACTATACTTCAGTAATTAATTTTTTTTAAGGCAGGCTAAAGAGACTGCAACTGGCCAGCAAGAAAGCCAGGGCAGAAGGGGTTGCTGTTGGAGAGAGGTTAGTCAGGGAAAGCCCTTCTGACGGTGATATTTGAGCAGAGACCTAACCAATGTGAGACAGTGAGCCTGGTTGGGAGAAGACCGTTGCAGGAAGAGGAAATAGCACTTCAGAAGAGGAGTGTCCACGCCCACCTGCTGATGCCATCTCTCTGTGGTGAAGTGGTTGGGTTTTTCAAAGACTACATTTCAGTTTTTCTCAAAATGAAAATACGGAACAAGGTAGCTTCCTGGTTGTTCAGGAATTAAATGACCCTCAGATCTTCATTTTACCAACTGTATTTACCAGCTACTATGAAAGATTTATACCACATTCTAAAGGAATTCCATCAAGTCATTATTCAGTTTAGATGAAAAGGGAAAGCTGATAGCTTCAAAGTACAGAACATTTTAAAAGGGGGGGATTGTGGTTAAATACTTATGTAAAAACATATGGGGACCTGTGTAAAGTAAAAATGTATAGTTCTAGGACTATTAAAAAGTATGGTGATTGACATTTATTAGATGGAGATTTTATATGTGCCTCTTCTAGGATATTCTGATTATCTCTGCCTAATAATTAATATGGTAGTTGGGAGCAAATTTTTATACACAAGTAAAGGGATAAAAGCATAGCTTCCAGATGACTATATAATTTTTCTTTTGTCAACTTTCTTTCCAGACCCCTCAAATGGGTACTTTCATGGGTGTCTACCTCCCCTGTCTACAAAATATTTTTGGAGTGATCTTGTTTCTACGCCTTACATGGGTTGTGGGCACGGCAGGCGTTCTTCAGGCCTTCGCAATCGTCCTTATCTGCTGCTGCTGTGTAAGTCCTGAGTTGGCTCTTAGAAATCACCTGGAACGTTGCAAGAGCTCAAGATTATATGCACTTGACCTGTTTGAGAATAAAACAAAGGCTAATAGGGGAAGACTCATGATCTCAAAAGGAGAGATTATTTTGATATTAAAATCTGAAGGATTTTCAGTTATTTAGGGCCCACTCTTCACTGCTTAGATCTATAATATGATGTACTAGAAATTACAAAGGAAGACTTCTTTCTGGAGGGAGTAGGAGATGTAGTCCTTGACTTCAAAGAATTCAGAATACAAACCACTTGTATTGATGGCACCAAAGTTGTGATAGAAAATGATGCCGCACTACTCCAGTATAGTATGGAGAAACAAAATGGATTGTTGTTTAGGGTGAGGGGCATTTGTTTTGTTTTCAAGTCTCATCTGTTCTCCCTTCCCTAGAAATTCAGGTGTGTTTTCCAGGTCCTCTCCCCACTGTACTGAGAACATTCTGATCTTCCTTGAATTTAAACTCCTCTTATGCATTATAAGTTGATTATTATAAAAAATGTATTTTTTTGTTCTGTTACCTGCTGACCTCTTTCATTTCTATCATTATTATACCCTCCTTGTGCATTAGGCTCACTGAGTACATACAAAGCAGGATAAGCAGAGATAGTTCCTATCATTAATAAATTAAAATTAACAGTACTACCTCCCCCCCCCCCCCCTTTTTGTTTTCTTAGTCTTAAAACTTCAAGGTCATGTTTGGCTCCTTGGTCACCTCTCACATCTAATCAGCTACCAGTGTCAATCAAGTCTCCCTCTGAAATCTCTTACCTACAACCCTTCCTTTATATTCCTGTTTTTTCACTGAACTATAATAGCCTATTAACAAGTCACTCTGTCTTCATCTGCTCCCTGTCTGCAGTCCATTCTATACTCTGTTGCTCCCAGGCAATGTTTTCAAAATATAGTTTTTATTAGTTCAGAAGTCTTCAGTGGTTCCCTTCCTTACTGAATATTGTTCTTGTAATATCTAGTCCTTAGTCAGTTTCCAGTCTGTTTTCCAAGTTAACTAGGAGACCAGGGTGAGATCAGGGGTTTCTACTAGCCCCTAACCTACTGATTATAACATAGAACCATTTTAACAGAATACTCAAGATGATAGTAATTTGACTAGTGCAATGAGTTGAACCACATCATATTTCCATGCTATTAGGTATGACATCCAACTCCGTCCATAAAGTATGTAGAGTTAATTATTCAAACAGTGCTCTGAATTCCACAGATGGGAAGATAGTACAGAAATGTCATCTTTATAACAGTAACAGTCTTCTCCTTTCACTTCCTTTACAGACAATGTTGACTGCTATCTCCATGAGTGCCATTGCCACTAATGGAGTGGTGCCAGGTCAGTTGGCTAAGATTGCATTTCAGGGATTGTCAACAATTACTGTATGTTTATGCTGTGAAGCCAGAGGTGCAAACTTCCAAGGGACAGAGTACTATTTAGTCTGTTGGTCATAGGCATTCACACTCTTTGACTTTAGAATACATTCTTTAAGTCTCTTTATGTCCTAAACTAGGGGAACCTCACTCACTGTTGGTGGGAATAGCATCTGATCCAGCCACTCTGGAAAACAGTATGGAAGTTCTTCAAAAAATTGAAAGTAGAAATACCATATAATCCAGTAATTTCATTTCTGGGTATTTACCCAAAGAAAATGAAGACACTAGATCAAAAAGATATAGGTGCCCTTATGTATAGTGCTGTATTATTTACAATAACCAAGATATGGAAGCAACCTAAGTGTTCATCAATAGATGAATGAATACAGAAGTTGTGGACACATACACACAAAATAGAATATTACTCATCCATCAAAAAGAATGAAATCTTGCCATTTGCAACAACACAGGTGAACCTAGAGATCCACTCATGCAAATGAAATAAGTCCAAGAAAGACAGATGCCATATGATTTTACTTATATGTGGAATCCAAATAAATAAATAAACAGACAAACAAAAACAGAGACTCATAAATACAAAGAACAAACTAGTGGTTGTCCAGGAAAAGAAGAGTAGAGGGATGAGCAAAATAGGTGAGAGGGAGGGAATAAGAGTTACAAACTTCCGGTTATAAAATAAATAAGTCATGGGGATGAAAACTGCAGCATAGGGAATACACTCAATAATATTGCAGTAACATTGTATGGTGACAGATGGTAACTGCACTTACTATGGTGTGCTTAATGTACAGAATTGTCAAACCACTATGATGTTGTACTATACCATTTATTAAAGTCAACCATACTTCAATTAAAATAAAAAGGAAAAAAATCTCATCATGTTCTAAGCTAGAAGTCTTAATTTGTATCACATTCCTATCTTCTTTTAGTTAGGATATATATTATGGGGCTATCTCATGCCTGTAGTAAATATTCCTTGATATTTATCTAAGTAATACTGACAAGTTGAACTAGTTGGTGTGGAGCATTAGCTATGTAGTATATTAGAAAGGTTTTATCCTTTATTTCCCATTAGCAAATATACTTTTTATCAAAACATTGAGAGTTTTCAAAAGCTTGAAGCATTTATTCTTCTTATTTATGACTTTGCTTACATTCTTCTTACCGGTGTACTTTCTTTATCCTGCTTACATTGTTTTGTCTTTTAGCTGGAGGCTCATACTTCATGATTTCCCGGGCCCTGGGCCCAGAGTTTGGTGGGGCTGTTGGCCTCTGCTTTTATCTTGGTACCACATTTGCAGCAGCCATGTATATCCTTGGTGCCATTGAAATTTTTCTGGTGAGTAATGGCTTAATTGTGGTCTACAGTGTAGAAAAGATAGAGATTTGGATTTATTTTGTTGTTTGATAGCAAAACTTCTGAGAGATCCGCTGTAGAATCAAACAAGTGATTCACTGTTAACTTGTCATTGACTTCCTGTTGTGAGTATAAGTCAGAATGGTTGAAAGTATCCACTGCCTGTCTACTGCTTCCCTTCCACCCGTTTACTAACACCCTACCCACCTCACCAAGAAGTGGAAGTCGTGAGGCAAGACACACTAACAGGGAAAAAGTAAAGTTTATCTTTTGTCATATCTTTATCCCCCAAAAATAAAATGTTTTTCATTTCTTTATTCACTGGATTATTATTATTTTTTTTTTTTTTACTGTTTAAAATGATAGGTAAGTAGGAATAATAAGGTAGGACCTAAGGTAATCATTATAATTATTTTACATAACCCTTCGAATAAATTATTAATGCATTCTTTGCTGTTTCCTTTGGGAAATGCAGATATTCAGAACAACATGTAGCCTTAAAAAAAAAAAGATCAGTGCTATCCAGTTTTTGCAGGAATAGGTTAAGTCTCCAGTCATTTTCTATCTTAGCTTTTCTTTACTTTATGAAAATAAATGCAAATTACAACAGCCCTTTTACTTGACTATAAAATGACCTCATTTTCTACTTCTTTCACTTAACAGGTATATATTGTCCCCCGAGCTGCCATCTTTCGTAGCGATGATGCACTCAAGGAATCAGCAGCCATGCTAAATAACATGCGTGTCTATGGCACCGCGTTCTTGGTTCTCATGGTATTGGTGGTATTCATCGGTGTGCGCTATGTGAACAAGTTTGCCTCACTTTTCCTGGCCTGTGTCATTGTGTCCATCTTGGCCATCTATGCTGGAGCCATCAAGTCTTCTTTTGCCCCTCCACACTTCCCGTATGTGTCTGCCTCTTACCGGCCATCATTACTGGGTAGTCATTGACAATATCTGGTGATGTGACCACTTCAAGTACAATTTCACAGTGTCCCTGAGATTTCACTTGTGGATAAGCTCAGTTAGCATCTAGGCAGGAAGCCTCCCTGCAAACTATGTCATGTCAATCCTCTTCCTTATGTCCCAGGCATAGAACTGGCAGCTGTAACCATCATTTGGATGTAGATACTGAGTTTTGTTTTAAAACCTCCTTATAATGGTTGTGCTTGCTTAAACTATTCATGAAGAGCTTTACAAATAATATAGTTATTACCGGCAAGCTTTGTAAAGTATTCAAAAGTTGGATTCCTGTTATTAATGAAATATCAAGAGAGTCAAAGAAACCTTAGCTCCTATTTAAATATTTGTAATTACCCTTTTTATTTTGCTGTTAATATCATAGCAGACTTTCTACTTGTAAAATAAAGAGGAATACATGTCACATTTGCATATATATCTCTCTAGAGAGATTGTATTCCTTACCATAAGTAGTACAAGTACATTAAAGTATATTTTTTGAAGTAGCAATGGATTTGTACAGATAGGTGACTCCCAGGTCACCTGTTCTCTGTTTGACTAGTGGCATAGGGACTAACCAGCACTGAGTGTTTGTAATCTTGCTACAGAGATTGTCTTTAAGAAGCATCTGGATTATCAGGTATCAAACTTATCAGTCCTATGTTCATTAAACCTGATTACAGAAAAATAGTTGTTTCAAGATGAAAAGACAGATCCATAGAGATTAAATGACTTGCCCAAAAGTTAGTTAATGGCAGAGCACAAACATGAACACTTTGATTTCCTAACCCCTGGTGCAGTATTTCTTCTACTATGCTAAATGATGTCAGTGATAAATTCCATCATCAGTTTTTAGTCTGCTCATTTATGGGCTACAACTAGCCGAAAGTACTGAAGGCTACTGGATGTCTTCACTTGAGAAATTCCACTTTGTCTTAAGTTCTTCTTTGAGTCTTCTCTCTTTTGGTGGGTAAAAGGTCACGATGTGTGGTATTTTCTTTAAAATATTCCAGCAAAACAAGACAGAATTCCCTAGAGGAACACTAAACCAGACTGTGCAGTGTTGAGTTATCGAAGCTGAGTAATGGGTACATGGCTCATTATACATGTATGCTGTCATTTTGCAGATTTGAAAAGTTGCTTTGTTCCTCTTGAGAGTTACTTTAACTGTGGGTGTATTGTTCTTTTGTTCATATTTATAGCTCCGGGTTAAAGAAAAAAATAAAATCAGCAGTTATTATTTGTAATATCCTTAAATACCCTCACTCCCACTGGGTCTAGGCTTATGTTCAAAAATAGTTTTCTCTTAGGCCATAGTGGGATGTGCCTTCTATTTCAGCCAAGCTGTTTTTCTCAAAACGGTAGCCAGAAAGTTTGACCTTTAGCAGAATATTTTCAAAGGGGTTTTTAGGAACATAAGGCTTTTCTAGGCCAAAAAAATAGGGGAAAATTTTTTTTGTCAGAAGAACAAAAGGACTCTGGGATTCTTTTAGGCCTAACAATTGGTTAATAACCTAGAAAATTTGGAAGATGAGTAAGTACTGTGTCTTCAGATAGTTTTTGTATTTGAATTCTGTCACTACCACTCGAGTAGACTGCTTTATCTCCCTAAACTTCAGTTCCTCCATCCACAACATGGAAATACTCATGCATATTTTGTGAGATGGCTGTGAGGATTAAATTGCAGAAAATTTAAATCCCCATTTACAGAATGAGTCAATAAATGTTAGTTCTTTTCCCATCCATGACAGTGAAAGCTCTTAGAGATGAGGTGTTTTGTTTTAACTTTGCTAATCTAATTTACTAACCTATTTCTAACCTATCTTCTTTTCTTAAACGTTTTTCCCCCTTGCTTCATCTTTCTCTCTCTTTTCACGTAGGGTCTGCATGCTGGGTAACCGCACCCTTTCATCAAGACACATTGATATTTGCTCTAAGACCAAGGAAATTAACAACATGACAGTACCATCAAGGTTATGGGGCTTCTTCTGTAACTCAAGTCAGTTTTTCAATGCCACCTGTGATGAATACTTTGTTCACAATAATGTCACTTCAATCCAGGGCATTCCTGGATTGGCTAGTGGTGTCATTACAGGTAAGTTAGGAGGTATTTGAACAAGTTTTTTATTTGTTTCTGAGGAAAGCGGGCCTTTCAATCTTAGACTCTTATATTGTCCATGACGCCTCACTGCCATTGTATCACTTCCCTGCTTAAGCTCAGCACACAGCTCCTAATTCAGCTTCTTTCTGCTCTTCTGTTAGTGAACTTCTCCTTTTTCAGGACTCCTTGCGGTGTTTTCTGTTAAAATTTCCCACCTTTAGAGAGCAGAGCTAAGCCAGTCGCTTTTTGAACTGGGATAAAGTAATAAAATATTCTGTGTTACTGTAAAGTTGCCAATGTTCTTCCCACAGTGACAGCTAGAATGGAACTATTTCAGTGTCCCCACATGCACATGTGTGTTTTCCTAACTCAGCCCGATTTCTGAAGCTCTTTGCTTAAGTGACTTCTGTCTTAAATGTTTGGTCCACAATTTCTTTGCATGTAAGCAGGTTTACACTAAGGTGTTAGAAATAGCATTGACTACTAATTTTTAGAAAATAGGCTTTGCGGGGCACCCATCTTTAGTCTGAATAACTTTTACTAATTTGCATTTGTAAATTTAACTGTATTTGTATGTACCAAAGCCTTTTGTCAAATTACCTTTGAACCATTTGAAAAAGAGCATTAGGTTTTTATTTGTGCTTTATTATGTAATATATACATGTGCTCATGTAGAAACAAACATACCTTCAAACACTAGAAATGAGGAATCTGATTTAGAATGTTGTTTAGGTAGAAAATGAATTACCTTCTTTCCATACTTCTGTTGCTTATATACCTTTTTCTTCCCTCTACAGAGAATCTTTGGAGTAATTACCTACCAAAGGGAGAGATCATTGAAAAGCCCTCAGCCAAATCTTCTGATGTCTTGGGCAGCTTAAACCATGAGTATGTCCTTGTTGACATCACCACCTCTTTTACTCTTCTGGTGGGGATCTTCTTTCCTTCTGTCACAGGTAAGCAGAAGGGCTGTTATCTATTTTAGAAGTTATCAGACCCAGAGAGTGATTTTCCTTAAGACACAGGTTTCTCAGATACCAGTCTTTGGTATCAGTATGAATATCAAAGTGTCCAGGAACTAAGAAATTAACTTGTTCTTTTTTCCTTCTCTAAAGGTATCATGGCTGGATCAAACAGATCTGGAGATCTGAAAGATGCTCAAAAGTCTATTCCCATTGGCACTATCCTCGCCATCCTGACCACCTCCTTTGTCTGTATCCTTGTCATGAATCCAATTTGAGTTTTAGTCATAGGCACATCTGTGGAATGAGGGCCATCAATATTTTTATCCTAGTAATAAAGATGTCTGCTTTCTATCAGCTCACTTCTCACTAGATAATCTACCCACCTCATCTCTAAAATTCAAGGAAAAATTTACAATAGTGAATCTACCAACTAATTTTACTGATAGAAGAAATATCCTGTGTGTCTGCTTACTATTTCAGAGGGTTAGAGGTCAGTTTCCTTGACTCTCAGTATGGTAGATTTAAGCAATGTTGTCCTTTTTGGTGCCTGTATTGAAGGTGTTGTTCTCAGAGACAAGTGAGTAGTTGATTTCTTTGTAATATTTGTGTGTCTGTCTTCCAGTATATCAGATCACTGCCCCCAAGATGGTCATAAACTCAAAACCTAACCTGAGGTTTATATCGTGACTAACAATTAGAAAATATATGTATATAGTTCCCAAAAAGGTTAGTGAATAATAAGTACTAGTTACATTGTTATAAATAAGTGAGATGCCATGAATATAGCTCTTTCATGAAGTAGTGAATTTGTCTGAATAACAAGGACTTGTCTGTAGTACATTAAAAGCTGTTGGAAAACTAAGACCAAAAGTAGAGGAAAGCACGTTAAAAAAACAAACAAAACAAAAACTTTGAAGTGTCTCTAGCATCTCTTTCTAGCATCTCTTCTATGAGATATAAGTATGTGTCTGTTTAGCATTCTAAATAAAATGTTGGAATTTTCTTCATTTCGTTCATGAAGGCTGCTGGGTGTTTTTCCTTTCCTCACACCTATGAGCAAAAAACAAGTTTTTGTAAGAGATTCTTAGAAAAATCTTTCCCCTAAATCTGCTAGATCTCTTCCCATTTTCCCCGTCTGGAGGAATTACAAGCCTCACCATTCACCCTTTCTCAAAACAGAAATGTAGGTGCCATCCTAGACTTTCCCCAGTTCCCTCATCCAGTTGGTTTCTAAGCCCTGTGAATTCCACCTTTCATCTTAATAGATCTCCTTTTCGCTCTTTATCCCCATCCCTTTGCACAGACCTTCAGGATCTTTTTCCTGGATTATTGTAATTACCTCTCTTTCAGTTTTATCACCTTCTAATCCTTCTTCCATGCTGCCACCAGAATGATTTTTCTACAACACAAAATGAGATCATTTTCCTGCTTCACAGCCTGCCAAGCCCATTACTTCAGTCCGGCCCTGTTTACCTTTTTCTTATGTCATCTCCCATCATTCCCTCATAAAGTCCACATGCTCTAGCCATAACTTGAAGTTAAATATGCCTTGTTTCCGATTCCCATCCAGCCACACATTTGTCTGTGCAGTTTCCTTTGCTTAGAACGGGTAACTCCCGCCTGGCAGCCACATGAATCCTTGAAGACTAGACTAAATGTCTTCTGTCCTGTGAAGCTTTCCCATACTTAACCATCAGAGATACCCACTCCCCTCCTTGTTTAGCCACTACAGTATTACACTTACCATATATATGTATCGTAGCTTTTCATATCACTCTCCCTGACTAGATTGAGTTCTTTTAGGACAGGAACCCCAGTAAATAATATATACATATTGCTGACAAAAATAAGTAGCACAGTTTACTATTACTATACCATTGTCACTGAAAATATATGGGTTCGTAGAGGTTTGGTAAATTACACCATAATATAAAAAGTATTGAAAGTATAAGCTGGAATACCACTTTGGAAAACTGTTGGTCATTGTCTCCTAAAGTTGAACATGCATGTACCTTATGACCTGGCACTTCCACTGCTAGGTAGATCCAACAGAAATTCATGCACATGTGCGTTAAGAATCATGCCCAAGAATTCTCACAGCAGTATTGTTACTAATAGTCAAAATCTGGATATAGTTCACATGTCATCAGTAGTAGAATGGGTAAGTTATGTATTCATGCAATGGGAAATCAGAGCAATGAAAATAAATAAGCCACAGCTATATATACACCCACACAAAAGGATGAATTTCAGAAAGTTAAGTGAAAGAAACCAAGCACAAAACACATATATTGTGTTTCATTTATTTAAAGTTTAAAAACAGGTAAAACTACATAGTATTAACAGGATAGTGATGGGGGAAGGGCTAGTGATAGCAAGTGGGCATAAGAGAGACTGGGGTTCTGGCAGTTTTCTCTTTCTTGACTAGATAGTAGCTACATAGATGGTTTGTGAAAATTTATTGAAATGTACATTTGTTTTTTGCACATTACTTTTTGTGTGTGATTCTTAATAAAAATGGTTGAAACCAAAAATAAACAGATGAGATGCCATGTTTCACCCATCAAATTAGCATTGACTTTTAAAATTTTAATATAAGGCTGGTGTGAAATAGATACATGCTATAAAACTTAAACCTTCATATACGTCCAGTGGGAATAAAATTTATTATAACCTTTCTGGAAAGAAGTTAGATAGTGATTTTGAAATATTTTAAGATATTGAAATGCGATTTCATCCTTTTTATTGCGATGACTACCTCTTAGAAATCTGCCATAAGGAAAAAAAACCTGAAGTGCGAATGTAGATATGTGCACAAAGATGTTAATCACAGTATTTTCTATAATACAAAATAACCACTAGAGGAATGGACTGTGTAAATTATGATGCAATATTATTAAAACCACTAAGATTTTCATTCATAAAGAGCTTTTCATGACATAGGAAAATGTAAGTTTAAAAAGAATATGGAATTATAGGTATAGTGTGATCTCCTCTATATTTTAAAAAACATAGTAAAGAGGGGCACCTGGGTGGCGCAGTCGGT
The DNA here is from genome assembly GCF_028749965.1 of Puma concolor. NCBI lineage: Eukaryota > Metazoa > Chordata > Mammalia > Carnivora > Felidae > Puma > Puma concolor. Next base: position 79,311,058 of record NC_141672.1, read on the forward strand.
TAAGCGTCCGACTTCAGCCAGGTCACGATCTCGCGGTCCGTGAGTTCGAGCCCCACGTCAGGCTCTGGGCTGATGGCTCAGAGCCTGGAGCCTGTTTCCGATTCTGTGTCTCCCTCTCTCTCTGCCCCTCCCCCGTTCATGCTCTGTCTCTCTCTGTCCCAAAAATAAATAAAAAACGTTGAAAAAAAAACATAGTAAAGAGACTACAATGTACAAAGTGTGCTAAATATTACCAGTTATGTTATCATGATGGATTTCCTCCCTGCTTTTTATATTTTGTATTTTTCCAACTTTTCTGCAAAGAGCAGATATTTTGATATTTTGAAGGGAAAAGCAATAATTGAAGCTTAGCTTATTTTCTGGCTCTTCAGGTTATTTTCTTAATATAGGTTAATAATTAGCCTTTTGATCAAATCTATCCACCTTTACATTTCTTAATTTTCATGTCTATCTCCATTCAGTTCTCTAAAAATTATAAATAGAAAAAAATTGGGTGATACTTTTCTAGGCTTTCAGTCTGTAGTTACTTCCCAGTTAATTTTCCCCACTCTTATTTCTCTCCCAGGTTTGGGGATGCTGTGAAAGGTAATCTGGTGGTGGGTACCTTATCTTGGCCATCCCCATGGGTGATTGTTATTGGCTCCTTCTTCTCCACATGTGGGGCTGGACTTCAGAGTCTCACAGGTGCACCAAGGCTGCTCCAGGCTATAGCCAAGGATAACATCATACCCTTTCTGAGGGTGAGTGATCTTTCCCATGCCCTCTTCTTTTTTTCTCAGATTTTATGAGAAACTGTCATCTTCATATGCTTACGAATTATTAGAGCATATAATACGAAGATCTGGGTTTTTAGTACAAAACACTCTAAATCTCTATGAGGGATGAGTTTATATGTGAGTGGGTAAAGGTATTTTTAAAAATATCACAGTTGGGAGTTTGGGTTTGGGGTTTTTGTTTTTTGTTTTTTTTTTTTGAGAGAGAGAGCGTAAGCAGGAGAGGGACAGGGAGAGGGGAGGGGGGAACAGAGGATCCAAATCAGGCTCTGCGTGCTGACAGCAGCAAGCCACAGTAGGATGCTCAACCGACTGAGCCACCCAGGCACCCCGAAATATCAACAGTCGTTAACACCATCATCTTTCATATATCTGAAACTGTAACATAGAGAAATCAGGGAGCATTGACTCAAACACTTCCCACATTCCTGTGTCTGATATTTCCCTTCTCTGTACAGGTTTTTGGTCACAGCAAAGCCAATGGGGAACCTACCTGGGCTTTACTTCTAACTGCCGCCATTGCAGAGCTGGGAATCCTTATCGCCTCCCTGGATCTTGTGGCCCCAATTCTTTCTATGTAAGAGCTAGTTCCTCTCTTCACTTTTTCTTGCTTAAATGATACATAATACATGTTGATTTCCATCAGGTGTATAACAATTGTGGTAAAAGAGTGAGCCAAGTACTGGTATAACTTCACCTAAATAGTATATATTGCTAAGAAGTTTCGTGTAAGGCTTTTATAAATTGTCATGGTTTCTTCCTACCTGTATAACTTGAAAAGTTCTTTTCCTTCCTTTGTGATTCATCATCAACTAGTTGTAGTTTTTACTGCTACTGTTAGGTTGGATCCTTTAGCTGGGACTTAGTGTTGACTTAATACCTACCTGGCACTGGGCAGCATGGTAGGAATACAGAGGTGAATGACACAATCCTAAGAAACTGATGATAGATGAAGAGACCAGTGATCTTTGTACAGTGTGATGAGAACTGTGGTAAAGGTGAACAGCGTCATAAGAACTCTAAAGGGAGGCACCTAAGTGGACTGAGACTCAAGAAAGGTTTACTACTTGCATCTTGAAGGAGGACTGGTGATTAACTCAGCAACTGGATAGTGAGATGTCCCAGGCATGGAATGTGTGTGAAGGAACTGAGGAATGAGATAATGTAGCACATCTGAGGATTGAAAGTAGTTTGGCTTAATAGAATGGAGGGTGCCTGTTGTGAGCTAGCTGAGCAGAGAAGTAGGTAGAGCCAGGTCACAAAAGACCTAGAACTTTTACCTGGAGGGAGGGAATGATCCTTTGAGAAGAGAATGGCCATATTTATGGTTTAGAATGATCAATTTGGTATAAAAGATAAGTGTGAAGGAGGCTAAAATTGAGCTGGGAATGAATGCTAACTGGAAGCTTATTTAACTAATCCAGCAAGGAATAAATGAGAGCCTGAACAAAGATAATAGTAATAGAGATGGGAAGGAGGGAAAAGGTTTAGAAATGTGTAAATAGGTAGAATCCAAAGGACTTGATAAGTCAATTTGGAACAAGGATGTGTAACAAAGAGGACACTGGGATTTTTCCAAGAACAACTGGTTAAAGAGTGGTTGTGTCTTCACTGAAGGAGAACACAGGAAAATGAGCAAGTTTGTGGGGAGAAGTTTAAGTTTCTCTACATCCTAGTCTTAATCAGGGGCTAGTGGGCTAGAACAGAGGCTTAAATACAACAAAGGTCTCCATTTAAAATAATGCCCGGTGGCTTAGTCAGTTGAGCATCTGACTCTTGGTTTTGGCTTAGGGTCTGATCTCACAGTTCATAGGTTCCAGCCCCACACTGAGCTTCATGCTGACAGCATGGAGCCTTCTTGGGATTCTCTTGTCTCCCTCTCTCTCTCAAAAATTAATAAATAAACTCAAAAAAATAAAATAACCCTTGAAGAATCATTTTACAGTAATCTTCATGCCTCTTACTTTGTTTAATCTGCCAGGTTTTTCCTCATGTGTTACCTCTTTGTGAACTTGGCATGTGCCTTGCAAACATTACTTCGAACACCCAACTGGAGACCCCGGTTTCGCTACTACCACTGGTAAGTCTGCTCTTTTTCTTCTTCTTTCCCACATTTGGAGAGAACCCATCATTGAACTAGGAAACTAGGAGATTCTGGGTTGTCAATATAATTTTTCTTGGTCAGCCATTCCATACTGTTGCGACTTGCAGTGCTTACCTGAATTTCCATCATCCTACCATGTTTTCTTCATAGGTCACTTTATAACTTCTAACACCCACTTGAGGATAAAGATCAAAACTATGAAATAAATATTTCCGGCCTGCTGCATTCTTCAGGTTAAACCAACCTACCCTTTGCAGATCTGTTTTCTGTTTACCTCTTAGCTAAGCACTGGACTTCATCCCTTTCTATCTTTATTCTCATACTGTCATCCATTTTCATTCTCGAACTCTCTTTTGTCAGTTTCATTTAGCAGGTAAGAACACGAGCTATAGAGTCAGATGACCTTAGCTTAATGTCAGCTCTACTGTTTCATAGCTTTGTAACTTTAAAAAAAATTTTTTTTTTAACGTTTATTTATTTTTGGGACAGAGAGAGACAGAGCATGAGCGGGGGAGGGGCAGAGAGAGGGGGAGACACAGAATCGGAAACAGGCTCCAGGCTCTGAGCCATCAGCCCAGAGCCTGACACGGGGCTCGAACTCACGGACAGTGAGATCGTGACCTGAGCTGAAGTCAGACGCTTAACCGACTGCGCCACCCAGGCGCCCCCATAGCTTTGTAACTTTTAACAAAGCACATAACCACCCAGAATTCAAGTTTATTCATTTGTAGAATGGGACTGATAGTATTACGTATCCCACAGGGTTGCTTTGAGATGATCTGAAGTGTTCAGCACAGTGCCTGCTACGTGGTGAAACTCTCAGTGGAAACGTCACTACAGCCGCTGCTGCTGTGTTGGCATCTCCTCAGTCCTAAAGGAGTCATTACGCTTTTCGCTGCCATCCCAGCTCTTCCTCATTTCTTTTCTGTCATGGCTAAAGGTTCTCTAATAGGTCCCATATGGACCTGTTGCTACATTCCTCTTTGCTTTTTCTTTGACCCTTTCCTGGCTTTACTTACCAGTGATGAGCAGTAATGTGACCTTTATCTGGCAGAAAATTAGATCCTCACTGATTTTATCGCCTCTAATCCAATTTCTAGCTTTAACCTTAATCAAAAGTTCACTGTGAATTTTTTTGTTACTATTTTGCTTTTGTTTTCTCTTTATCCTGTTTTTACTGGAGCCTTATCTTTCCAGATTGAGCTCTCCTGCTCATTCTTTGAGATTCATCATAGAGCTAAGAAGTTCATTCTATACACAGAAGAACTGCAATAAACATGATTGTTCACCTAATCTATTTGCTTAAAACAAGCATTTTATCATTCTCTGCCATGTTTCTCTTATGTAAAGTAAGAAAACTAACACCAGCTTTCCTTCAGTGGGTTCTACACGTATGCTAATAAACATTCATAAGGTAAAGATCAATATCTACATGAAATATCTACATGAAATACTTTTTTTAGAGATCATCACGTTAATAATTCTGACTATATGCCCATCCCTGTTTCACCTAGTAGGTATTAATTATCCTCACAACTACAGATAACTTTTGTTGAATCATGGTTATTTATATGTTTTTCCAGCAATGGGACATATCAGCACAAAGGATGGTTTGGGCCTCAGCGCAGGCCACGATAAAACAACTATAAAAATTGAGAAATAACATTTAGAAACTTTTATAGCAATTTGACATTGTCATAGCATCCAGGCATATAGTAATTTTTCTAACAAATCCTTTTTATTGCATTTTACAAAAGTTCACTCTGTAATATATTAGAATTAAAAAATTAATAACAATTTCTCACCAGTTTGAGAAGCACCTCTAGCATAGGCTTCTTTTTTAGTTGCTTAGGAAAGCACTTTTTTCGTTTGTGTTTTTGTTTTTAATTTTCTAGGGCCCTCTCTTTCATGGGAATGAGTATCTGTCTGGCTCTGATGTTCATTTCTTCCTGGTATTACGCTATTGTAGCTATGGTGATAGCTGGTATGATCTACAAGTACATCGAGTACCAAGGGTGAGTTTGTGGATGTGACCTTGATTACTGATAAAAGTATCCACACCAACTACTTTGGTTAGAGCCAGCCCAATGGAAATTGCATTAAGGATCCAGATAACCTCATTCATCTGTAACTAAATTTTGTATCCCCGACTCTCCTAGCCGTCTTACAAGACACAAGCTTACAGATACAACAAAGGGAACCTATTGAGAAAATATGAACAGATCAGTGAAAAAAAATAACTAAAAGGACATGTCGAAATAATAATGATAAGTATGAAAGTATAACACAAATATAAATACTTTTGCTTATCGCCTCAGTCAAGGTATTGTTTTTGAAATGAAAAAGAAGTTAATTCTGAAAAACTGTAACAACTAAGACTTCAGTAATTTACTCCAAAAATTAGGAGTAAATAACACTCTGGTTCAGAAGATTACATTGAGTTTCACTTTCTCTCCATTATTTTCAGAGTAAATTGAACTTTGGGTCTGCAGTCATTTTATTCTCCAAATTGCTATTTTACATTATTGCTTTTAACAGGTACATAGAAGGACAAATGAGTGATCCTTCCAGCCTTTATTTTGAACTATTTATTGTGCAGTGCAGTCCATCACTGAAGGGCAGTGCGGATCTGCTTATAGCGGGTTCATTATGTTAATAAAGAGCATTTAGTTAATATGAGTTTTAATTTTCTGTCTTGTGCAAATGTTACTTTAAGATAAAGAAAAAATAAACTTTATGTTTTGAAACTGTACTTCCTGTAGTTTAAATCTGTCTCTACTCTTTTCTTTTTTTCTCCCAGAGCGGAGAAAGAATGGGGTGATGGAATCCGTGGGCTGTCCCTCAGTGCAGCCCGATTTGCTTTGCTTCGGCTGGAGGAAGGACCTCCACACACTAAAAACTGGAGGTAAAGAAATCAACAGAGCCTAGTGGTGTGGTGTTTGGCACATGGTTAACACACCCAACCGTGTGCTTCAGGATGACAGGATAAGGAATCGAGGCGGCTCAAAGAACTGGTGTAATATATCTGTTTTGAACAATTCCAAATCCTTCATCTTGATTCCCTTTTCTTCTTGTGGTGTCTGATCTAGACTTCTACCATTTTTATTGTTTGTTGCAGATTGATCAATCTGCAGTGATACTGCAGTGATACAGGATTCAAAATCACTATACCCTCATCCTGTCCTTTCCTTTCGTTTAATCTCTCCCTTCTGCCCAGTTACATGTTTTATCCAGATCTCCTCAAGTAAATGCTAGAATCCTCATTCTGTTCCCCAAACCGAAAGTCTTTTCTCCTTCCCCACCCCACCCCCCCTGCCAACCTCTTTACAGGCCTCAGTTGCTTGTATTGCTGAAACTAGATGAAGACTTACACGTCAAGCATCCTCGCCTCCTCACCTTTGCTTCACAGCTTAAAGCAGGAAAGGGCCTCACTATTGTGGGCTCTGTTATCGTGGGGAACTTCCTGGAGAACTACGGGGAAGCTCTAGCTGCTGAGCAGGTAAGAAAGAGTCAAGGCCTACTGACTTAGTGGAATGTATCTTATGGTTTTGTGATGTAAAGTTATAAGATGTTGTATTTCTAAATTAATCCCTTTCCTGAGTGATCCAGGTTGTTTCCTTCTTGGTGCTTGCTTTCGAACAATCATATTCTCCCAAATAATAAGATGAACCAGAAAACAGTAATTTATTCTTTCTATTTAGAGAGCACTACTGGGGCACCTGGTGGGTCAGTCAGTTAAGCATCCAGCTCTTGATTTTGGCTCAGGTCGTGATCTCAGGGTTCATGAGATCATCGGGCTCTGTGCTGACAGCATGGAGCCTGCTTAGGATTCTCTCTCTCCCTCTCTCTCTCTCTCTGCCCCTCCCCCCTTCAAAATAAACAAACATTTAAAAATAAATAAATAAAAATAAAAAGCACTACTAAACTCTTAAGATTATTAAGGCTGAGCACTATTTCCAAACATTGGTTGAGTCAGGCCTCAGAGAGGTCCTTTAAATAAGTCTGTCCCTTGAACTATGGAGATGGTTCTGCTCAATCTGGTGACAACAAAGAGTGGTAAACAACTTTTTTTCCTCCTTAGCAGTCTACATGGTATTGTGAGCAAGATTCCTTTGCTTTACTTCTGGTTAACTTGCCAAGTATAAGCTCTCCTTAAAGAAGAAAGCAGTTTTCACTCTAATGCTTATTATAATTGATAGAACTAACAATAATTAATTGATAAATAATAATTGATAGAATTATCAATTAATTATCAATAATTATCAATTATCAATTTATCTATCAATAAATAATTGATAGAACTAATTGTTCGGACAGATGTTCAATTACATTTCAAAAATTTTACTGGGTTGCATTTTGGAATACTTTGAAACCCTAAAAACTAGAAATAATGAAGAAGCATTAGTGCAGGATGATAAATATAAATAAAAAGCACAGGATTGGAAATCAAGAGACCTTGCTTATAGTACCCTAGCTACACCACTGATGTAATCTGTGCCTTTGGGAAAATCATTTCTTCTTTCTGCACCATTATTCCCTTCACCTTTCCACCAGGAGAGCAGAGTAAAAGTAAATGAAATATTATCTCCAAATTGGCCTGAATAAATAATAGTAAAGCAAAGACAAGTGTCATCAATAATCATTTTTAAAATATCAAAAAAGATACAGAAATAGGAGAAACCAAAAAGAAAACATACCTGAAAAGAAAACAAAATTCTTAAGTGAAACTGAATCATCAGATTGAATTTCTAGTAATATGAGTCAGGGTATCAAGGCAATTGAGGAAAGAAGGAGATCGTGTTTACACTCACCCTAGCCGGTTAAGAAAGAGTATTGAATATTTGCTTTGTGAAACCCCTGTTCTTGATTTGTCTTGTATGTTACAGAGAAGGAAAAGGCAGAAACTCCCTATAGTCAACCAGCAGTATGTGTAGTAAGCACTTAGAGAAGAAGGCAAAGGATAATGAAATTCCATCGGATTAATTTTAACTTTTTGGACGTTTCTGTAGGAGATATGGTCTTATGCAGAGTTTGTTAAAGAGGAGGAGAATATAATAAAGAGAAGAGTAATAAATAAAAAGGTTCAGTGTGAAGTAATTCAGTGTTGAGGTTATCTTTTCCAGACCATAAAGCATCTAATGGAGGCAGAGAAGGTGAAAGGGTTCTGCCAGCTGGTGGTGGCGGCCAAGCTGAGAGAGGGCATTTCCCACCTCATCCAGTCATGTGGCCTTGGGGGCATGAAGCACAACACCGTGGTGATGGGATGGCCTAATGGCTGGCGCCAGAGTGAAGATGCTCGAGCTTGGAAGACTTTTATTGGTACAGAACACTTTTCATTTTATCCTGAGGGCCCAAAGAGGGGATAGACCTATATCCCTGTTACCTTAACCCCACCCCATAGCCTCCTAAAGTGGAGATTGTGCCATTGTTGAAGCAGAGTATTATAAGGGCACCTAAATGACTGCTAACAGTAATAACCTTACTCTACTCACCCCTCCACCTTTACCTTATGTTCATGAATTGTTTATCTCTGTCATGTATTATGTTGGGAGTTATTACTGAAATTGCCATATTTTCACTTACGATCTCCTATCATTGACATTCTCACAGGAATTGGAAGGATCGTCTTTAATCAAAATCTCCAAAATTCACATATCCTGCCTCCTCCCCAGAAATGTAGTGATCAGAATATATCTAGTAACATAAATCATGGTTCTGAATCTAATTGTGTTATTCAGGTTTTTCTCAATGATTGTTGTTGCTCGATGAGGTATAACCTACTATGTAAACAGAACACCTTGCTTAAAGAAGTGTAAAAAAAAAAAAAGTAAGGGCACCTGCTTGGCTTAGTCAGTTAAGTGTCCACCTCTTGGTTGCAGTTCAGGTCATGATCTCACGGTTCGTGGGATCAAGCCCCATGTCGGGCTTTGTGCTGAGAGTGCGGAGCCTGCTTGGGATTCTCTCTCTCCCTCTCTCTGCCCCTCCCCCACTCATGCGCGCTCTCTCTCTCTCTCTCTCTCTCTCTCTCTCTCTCTCTCTCAAAATAAATAAACTTAAAAAAAAGTGTAAAAAAAAGCATTATCCTTGGGGCACTTGGGTGGCTCAGTCAGTTAAGCAGCTGACTCTTGATTTTGGCTCAGGTCATGATCTCATAGTTCATTAGATCAGGCCCCATGTCAGGCTCTGCACTGGTAGCTCAAAGCCTGCTTAGGATTCTCTCTCTGTCCCTCTCTGCCCCTCCCCTGTGCTCTCTCTCTTGCTCTCTCTCTCTGTCTCAAAATAAATAAACAATCTGACATGGTGGGAAGCAAGGCAGGCCTCTCTGTTGATCCTGATTCTGTTTTCTCCCTAGGTACAGTTCGAGTGACAACTGCTGCCCATCTGGCCCTGCTGGTGGCTAAAAACATCTCCTTCTTTCCCAGCAACGTGGAGCAGTTTTCTGAGGGCAACATTGATGTGTGGTGGATTGTGCATGATGGGGGGATGCTCATGCTCTTACCATTCCTACTTAAACAGCACAAGGTATTTTAGACACTTTTTGAAAAAAGTCTATCTCCCTTAAGTTTTGTCCTGGTTCACTAGTCAGATCCTTCCTCTTTGATTCTATAGTGTTGGGGCTTAGGATCAGAAGAGTTGGGGATTATTCTTAGCTTTCCCATGATCCCAGTTTCAACCTTATGAGAAATGGTTTTGTAGTTGGTACCTACCTATTTCCACATGAAATTCAGCAAATTAATAAAGTTCCATATGAGCCGCTGGAAAAACATTAACAAATGAACACATCTGTTAAAAAAAAAAAAATACCAAAGTCTCTCAAATACTGGAAACCTACATACAGGTGTATGGGTGTGTGTGTATCTCATATACATGCTCAGGGAGACTGGGTGGCTCAGGCAGTTAAGCATCCAACTTCGGCTTAGGTCACGATCTCACTGTGAGTTGGGGACCTACCTGGGACTCTCTGCTGTCAGTGCGGAGCCCGCTTCAGATCCTCTGTCCCCCTCTCTCTGCCCTTCCCCCACTTGCACTTTTTTTTCTCTCTCTCAAAAATAAAAAAATAAACATTATATATATACTCATCCTTTGGTAAGACTAATTAAACTGAAATTAAAAATAGTAAGGGGCGCCTGGGTGGTTCAGTCAGTTAAGCGTCCAACTTTGGCCCAGGTCATGATCTCATGGAGAGTTCGAGCCCTGCATCAGGCTCAATGCTAACAGCTCAGAGCCTGGAGCCCACTATGGATTCTGTGTCTCCCTTTCTGTCTGCTCCTGCCCTGCTCGCTCACTCGCTCTCTCTCTCTCTCTCTCTCCCCTTCAAAAATAAATAAACTTTCAAAAAAAAAAAAACTTAAAAAAAAATAGTTAGCTATTATAGTTTCTCTGGTACCATCAGTATTCTACCTGAATACAGCACCCTCTTAAGGTATCATATATCATCTTTTGCCAGTTTTTTTCTTGTTAGGAAATTAAGAACCTCTTTAAAATGTTTTAAATGTGTTTCTTAGTCAAGCTTTTGCCCCAGTACCATAATTTAGCAAGTAAGAAACTGGAAACAAATACCCTGATACTACAGCAAGGTTGTCTAAAAAAATGGCTTGCGTTTTAGGAAATAATTCTTTTTTTTTTTGCCTTCTTGCCTCTCACTTTCCATTTCTGTATGGTAATTTCTCAGGTGTGGCGAAAATGCAGCATACGGATCTTCACAGTAGCCCAGTTAGAAGACAATAGTATTCAGATGAAGAAGGACCTGGCCACCTTCCTCTATCACCTGCGCATTGAGGCAGAGGTGGAGGTGGTGGAGATGGTGAGAAAGAGTTTGAGATCACAAAGACCACCCTTCCCCCACTTCCTACCCTGTCTTCCTAGAGCTTTTTCTGGTTTGGGAACTTGTTCAGCTGCAAATATGAATTAATCCCTTGGTTCCAACAAACCCCTAATATAGTGATCGAGAGAAGTGACTATGTATGTGATGTGTATTTGGTGGTGTTTTTAATTTTTGCTTTCTTAGTTGTGACACATTCTTTGTATTTTGGCCAGATTCTTGTCTGCTTAATACAGGTTTTTTTTAATTTTAATTTATTGGGGCGCCTGGGTGGCTCAGTCGGTTAGGTAGCCGACTTCGGCTCAGGTCATGATCTCACGGTCTGTGAGTTCGAGCCCCACGTCAGGCTCTGTGCTGACAGCTCAGAGCCTGGAGCCTGTTTCGAATTCTGTGTCTCCCTCTCTCTGACCCTCCCCCGTTCATGCTCTGTCTCTCCCTGTCTCAAAAATAAATAAAACGTCAAAAAAAAAATTTTTTTTAATTTATGTACGCGTGGTAAAGTCACACATAGCTTTTTGTTTTGTTTTGTTTTGCTTTAATAACCTGGCAGTAAAAAGAAAATTTTTTTTTTTTTTTTTTTTCAACGTTTATTTATTTTTGGGACAGAGAGAGACAGAGCTTGAACGGGCGAGGGGCAGAGAGAGAGGGAGACACAGAATCGGAAACAGGCTCCAGGCTCCGAGCCATCAGCCCAGAGCCTGACGCGGGGCTCGAACTCACGGACCGTGAGATCGTGACCTGGTTGAAGTCGGACGCTTAACCGACTGCGCCACCCAGGCGCCCCAAGAAAATTTTTTTAAAGTAGAGTTTGTGCTTTGGAAACATATGTAATGGTTAGCTTATGGAAGACTCTCAGGGCTTCTATATTTGATCTACAGTCCATAAAATTACATAGCTCAGTGCCTGGACAAAACAGGGGTGAAACTTAAGTTGATGTTGTGATACTTTCTCTGGTTTAGTGAGTGGAAAAGAAAACTATGGCTGATCCTTGTTTCTCCTTTGTGCTTATTGCCCATGCTGCGTGTGATCCGTGGCAGCATGACAGTGACATTTCAGCTTATACTTATGAGCGCACCCTGATGATGGAGCAGAGATCCCAGATGCTCCGGCACATGCGACTGTCCAAAACCGAGCGGGACAGAGAGGTGAGACCTTCCTGTATTCATTGAATACTGGCCCTGTGAAGTCTTGTCACTGAAAGGGATGATCCTCTATTGTTCTCCTAGGATGACAGATTCTTTCCTTCCCACTTTATCAGTTCTTCCACTGTAACCCTACATTATTGTTTGAAAATAATTGAAGCTGAAGCATGAGAGAAATTTGGGTATAGAGGTCATGGCTGTGTTGGGCCCTCCTCAGGCACAGTTGGTGAAAGACCGGAACTCAATGCTGCGATTGACCAGCATTGGCTCTGATGAGGATGAAGAGACAGAAACCTATCAGGAGAAGGTGCACATGACTTGGACAAAAGACAAGTACATGGCATCCCGGGGACAAAAGGCCAAGTCGATGGAAGGATTCCAGGACCTGCTTAACATGCGTCCGTAAGTTTTCCAACTCACAAGCTTTTCACATAACATGGTATCCCAGTCAGTGGCATACATGTGACTTTGCCTGGATACACAGGATAAAGTCTGTTCATTCCACACCAAATCCAGCCATCTCTGTTATTTCCCTGTGCATACCAGCTACCAGTTAACATTGTACACAAGCTAACCACCCTTCTTCCTCACCATGTTCTGTTCCCGGCATAAAACAAGCAAACGTCGAATGAGAAAACCCAGGCCAGAATATTAAAATAAAGAAATCATTTGTTCATTGCATTATTCATAGTCATTGCAAAAAAGCTCTGTATCTCAAGGTTTTTAAAGTTAACTGTATGTCTAGCTTTCTCTTTGCCTTAACCACCTCTATTTCTCCCTTCCACCTGCCCAGGGACCAGTCCAATGTGAGAAGGATGCATACAGCAGTGAAACTCAATGAGGTTATAGTTAACAAGTCCCATGAAGCAAAGCTTGTTTTGTTGAATATGCCAGGGCCACCTCGAAACCCTGAGGGTGATGAAAACTGTATCCTTTCCAAGAGTGGGGTTATCAGTAAGGAAAATCTTAGCCTGTTTCTTAGATGAGACCACTAGGTAACCTTAAAAGTCATTGTCTGGGGGCGCCTGGGTGGCGCAGTCGGTTAAGCGTCCGACTTCAGCCAGGTCACGATCTTGCGGTCCGTGAGTTCGAGCCCCGCATCAGGCTCTGGGCTGATGGCTCAGAGCCTAGAGCCTGTTTCCGATACTGTGTCTCCCTCTCTCTCTGACCCTCCCCCGTTCATGCTCTGTCTCTCTCTGTCCCAAAAATAAATAAAAACGTTGAAAAAAAAAATTAAAAAAAAAAAAATCATTGTCTGTGCCCACATTTCCCTCTTGAGGAGGGAAGGCTGTTAAAAGTCTTAGGCAAGGATTCTTACAAAGTAGTGAGAGTAATCTCCTTTTGGGGAGGTGGGTGTATATGTTCTCTCTGAACCCTAAAAAGACTTTATAGGTGGTAAATTTGCATCATGACTTCTAATATTTCATGGTATAGAACCCTTTCTGACAGTCCCAGAGACAGAGTACCCACATCCTTTCTCCTTTTCAAGCTCTACCCACTTTGCAAAGCTCCTGTGGATGGAGTTAGGGGAGAAGCAGTGGAGTGGAACCTCCTTCAAGGGGAAAAAGAGATAAGGGTTTTTCCTCAGACCCTCATCCCAGGATTGCTTTCATGGGGCCCCTTCAGAACGGCAATGGTGTAGACTGGCCCATTTGCACCAGTACCACTAAGCCAAAAAAGATTAAGAAAAAAAGAATTGGCAGAAAAATCTGACTTGAGCAGCTTCACTTAGAAATTACTTGGGTTCTCTCTAGCAGTCTTCTAAGCTGCCCTGTTGTGACTTTTTCTTCTTTTTTGGCTTATTTTGCTATGTGGTATGAACATGTTATTTGTGGTTTTCCTCCATTTTTTTAAGTAACGTTTAGAAAAAAATCTAACAAATAGAGATCTTGTATTATACATGCAAAGGGACTAGATTCCTGGATTATTTCACAGGGTTAAATGGACTCCAGAGTTCAGATCTCTCCAATTCTTAGTATATAGTAAGTAAAACAAGCATGTTGATTTTGCAAGTTTGTAGTCAGATAAACCCAGATTATCATGTCAGGTTATAAAAATGTGCTTTTCTCCCACCTGTTTGTCTCCTTGACAAATTCTGAAGACATGGAGTTCCTAGAAGTGCTCACCGAGGGACTAGAGCGAGTCCTCCTTGTCCGAGGTGGTGGCAGTGAAGTGATCACCATTTATTCATAATCTACTCCTGAGTGACTCTGCTTGGCCTCACCTTTCCTAAAAGGCTTCCATCCTTCGTGGAAGTGCCAGCTCTTTACTACTACTCCCATCAAGTAGGCCTGGGTTCTGTACACATCACACTGAACTCTCGACAGGCTGAGCCTCAAGTACTTGTGCAAAAAAAGTACAAATAGTTCTGCTCTTTGCTGTCATATGATCTGCCATCCTTACAGAAGAAGCAGATATTCCCTCAACATTGGAACACTGGTCAAGTCCTAAAAGCCATGTCTGTCCCAGTTGAAGTCAAGTTAGAATTAACAAGCTAAACCAATAAAAATGAATTGGCAAAAGGGATGCTAGAAATTCAACTGAAGACCGAAAGCAAGTACAGGTCCAACATTAAAGGGAAGTCTCAGAAGTCATGGTCCAGTGATGACACCATGGGGGTAACAGCCAGAGGACACAGCTTCATCATACTAAAGAAATCACAGCCAAGTATACGGGGACCTAACATCCTTGTGGAGATAACCTGTGGCAAACCAAGATGAAAACCTTTTTTAGCTAATTTTCTTTAATGAATCCACTGTTCTCCAGGACTCTGATTTTCTGTTAGGGTACTAATATACAAAAACTGACACATGGCTGCAGCCTTTACTTCTTCCTCCAAAATAAGATTCTCCCCAAATACCAGGTTTAAGTACATATACTATGTTGGTGTATATATATGTGTGTGTGTGTGTGTGTGTGTGTGTGTGTGTGTGTGTGTGTGTGTGTGTGTATTTATACACACACATATATGTAGGTGTGTATATATATGCATATATATGTGTGTATACATATACATGTACATATATGTATATATACATGTGTATACACATATATACATGTATATATACATATATGTACATGTATATGTATACACACACATATATATATCAGCTGGTTCTCAAAATCGATTGTGGTTAAGATTTTAATACAAGCATTATTATCCTGGAAATTGTTTTTTAAAGTTGGAGTGGAAAATTTTCTTTCAGGCTGTGTTCAAATGGCCAAATTAAGGTAACTCCAAATGGTAGCTGTTAAGGTCTACTGAAACACAGTCTGTGGTTACCTATGCGACAAGGGCAAACATTAAAGTTGTTATCTAGGAAACCTAGATGATGATGCATAGTGCCCAACAGTTTCTCCTCTCCCTTTTTTTTATGCCCTCTGGGTTGGTAGGCAGGCATAGGTCAAAAATCAGGAACAAACACTAGGAAGACTGGCTGAAATCCTTCCCTAAAAGCGTTGGACTGTCTTTTAAAGGGGGAATCTAGCAATGGGATTTGAAGTTCCAGAGCCATACTCCTTCCATAGTGCCAAAGATTGAGCTGCTGCTCCTCTACCTACCTGCTTCACTAAAGTGGCATATGATTGGCATTGGCCTGATTGAAGAAACTTCTTTCACTAAGAATCCTGTGGACTCATTTCCAAAGCCATAGCAAAGACTTGAGGCACTCACCTAAATGCCCACAGTATGAGCAGTTTTCTTTTCTCAATTCTATTCTTGTGACTGCAGAAACTTGGCTTTGAACTAAGACTATCCAAGCCAGCAGTCTTCTGCTATAACAGTTGTTTTCAGAAAGCTCTAAATGTGTCAAGGAAATACTTGTGCAAGCTAAGCTTTTTATTTGCTCATTTACTGGTCATTAAAACACCTGGCTTTCAAGCATAGGGAAACCACCTTGAGTAGTAATTGCAAATATGTGAAATGTTCATTTCTTTTATAGGATAAGTATTTAGAGAAACTATCTTAACTGTATTCATGACTGATTTTGAATCACTTTATTAATAATAAATAGTGCCACTCTTTTTTGATTACTCAATAGGATTTGGAGGAAGCAAACCTAGGTATCAGCAGACTATTCATTTGACTGTTACGGGGCAGAGGAGAAAACTCTTCAGTATGGCTTCAGAAATTGAGTCATTTTGTTCCCTTTGCTCTTTTTTCAACCTCAAGACCCAGTCAGGGTAGCAAAGCAGACACAATCTTTAAGTCTTTTTCCTGCTCCTTCCTGCAGAGGGTAGAAGCATTGTTTACAATTTCCACCGTAATACTCCATTGTTGAATTGAGTCCACAGTAGTGGGATAGGTTTCTTAGGACCCAAGATATCGACACCCCAGTCTTTAAAGGTCAGCCTACCCAGGAATTCCTCTACATTTACACACATCCTCTGGCCAAAGTAGTTGATCTTTTTTTTTTTTCCATATAGAAAAAATATGGGCAGAAAACAAGGTTTTAGAAGAGCTTTTTGTGGTTGGAGCTCTATAAGAATCTTTTAAAAGGGATAACGGAGTTAGTGGCTACTAGTAACAGCCGCTACTTCAGCCCTTAAAACATACAATCACCATTATGTGGGAAAATGGTTATTAGGCCAGATTTAAACTCATCTCCGTCTAGAGCATTTCATGTCCGTGTGTTGCTTATGTTGTTTGTCTGCAAAGTGTCTTGTCTCTTCTAATCACTGCAAATAAAGCAATACTGAAAACTTGATAAGAGAATGCACCTTAGGGGAAGGGGCTTTTATGTTTCAAGAAGGAAGAGAAAGGAAAGACCTCTTCCTGCCTTTTGAGTAAGATTCAGCTTTTAAGTCTCAGCTATGATTTACCAGGGCAGATTATGACAATATCCATTCTCCAGATGCTGGCCCTCTGCCTTCTAAAGCTATCTTAAAAGCTGAGGTTTGAATTGCAGCATCTGCTTGACAGATGCCAGGTTCCTCTTGGCAGGGGAAAGATCATTACTGTGTATCTTCCTTTGCCTCAGATGGCTGTGGCCCCGACTATCCCGCCAATCCTCACGCCCCCTACATGTGTTAAAAATCCATTATTGTGGATATTAAAGTAGCGATTACACTGTAAGCATATTTACGTGCCCTTTTTGTCTGGTTTATTTTTCTTTTCATCATGTATAATCTGAATCCAGCATTAGTTTCTTACATCTTCCACAAGTGTCTCCAACAGAATTTTTATGTTCCAGCTTGTGTTAAATAGAAGTGAAATATTAAGGAAAATAGATTTAAGGGAAACTTGTGCAACTTTTTTTTAAGCATTGTTCTCGACCATTTAATTTATTGAAAGGAGCTGCTGCTGTGGTTCTCGATTTAGCAGCGGCCATTCTTTTGTTTACATAGAGTTACAGTTTTATTTGTTGTTTTGCTCTGTACTGGAAACATAAATAAAGTTTTCTACATTATTTTCAGTCAAGGGTTGTAGTATGGTTTGTGTGTGTAGTGATACATACTTGTCTTTCTGGGCCTCACCATGGAGAAAAGAGAGCTTTGGGTTCTTGTTGGCATGAGTGATCATGTGAAGAGTAAGTATGTGAAGGAGGAGCCACTGGACATGAAAAGGTTGTAAATGGGATCCTGATACAAAGGCACCAGGTACTTCTTTCTCAGGTTCACAGAAGCAGTCCTCCACCACTGAACTCCATCCTCTGAAACAAGAAAAGGTGAAGGGGTGTTGAACTAACTCCTGGAATCAAGTACAGTTACTTTATTTAATCACAGGCTCTATTTCACTTTATCCTTAAAAAATAACAACTTCCAAACTCCCAAGGAATCTTATTTCTTAAAAAATAAGCTCTAGTACCAACTCAAATCCTCCACCCTCAAATGGGTCAACTATTTACAACTGTCCCAAATTGAACTTTTCTTTTGGCTTACCTCAGGGGGCTCAATGAAGGCTAACCAATCTGATGCATGTGTAGGCAACAGTCCCATTGACTGGCACTTATAAACAGCCAGTGCCAAACCCATGAGGTTTCCAATGAGATACACCAAACCCTGCAGAAACTTCTGACTTGAACTTTCTAGCATCTTGAAAGCTGTTGAGAGAACAAGCCAAGTTTTTTTTTTCCCCAATATGAATCAGGTCATTTATTAAAACAATATAGACCCAAAGAAAGAGAGCAAATAGGACCACTGAAGGTGAATAAAAAACCATGATAAGTTCCCTCCCCTCCATGCTGCCACCATTATCATCACCTCCCTGTACACCCCCCTCCACCCCACTGGCAACTAGCCAACAGCAGTACTAAAGATTTTCATGAGTTTCACCTAAGAATATGTCTTCAATTCTTAAAACTTAAGGAAGGGTTGTTATATCAAGAATACTTACTGGCTGAAATGGCCATAAGTGCCTGAATGGGCCGCCAAGCCATCATACACACCATCATAGTAGGGAAGATGGAGATAGTATTGCCTGCCATGTACATGATGAAGAGGTTCATGGGAATCTGTTTGAGGGGACCCAAGGCGATATCCCAGCAGCGCTAAAACAAACACAGTTTTAACTGATGATCTGTATCCTCCGTCCCACATTTGTCAGATCACTGATGTTAAGGTGAAGTGAACACAATTCCCAATTCTGTGCTTCTGAACCAACTCCTCAGTTCCACCACTTTTGCCCTTCATGTTGCCACAAGAAGCTTTCTCTTCCACTAAAGATAAGGCATCCTCAACATTTGTAGTATTTTTCCCCATTGGTTTTCCAGATGTTATTTTCCCCCCCATGATCTAACTAAAAAGAAAGACTTCCCTACTTTGGTTCTTGTACTTCTGCATCTATCATTGTCCCATCTACAACTGAAGAAATAGGTAAATCCACAAGATGGGAGTTAGCACATCACAATCAATAACTAAAAAAACAAACTGACAAATCAAGATATTGAAGTCCTGGGGGTGCCTAAGTGGCTCAGTTAGTTGAGCGTCCAGCTTTGGCTTGGGTCATGATCTCACGGTTCATGGGTTCAAGCCTCGCACTAGGCTCTCTACTGTCAGTGCGGAGCCCGCTTCAGATCCTCTGTCCCCCTCTCCCTCAGCCCCTCCCCTGCTCACACGCTCTCTCTCAAAAATAAACATAAAAAAGGAAAAAACAGATACAGAAGACCTGAATGACATTAACTTAACCCAACTGACATATACAGAACATTGCACCCAACACCTGTAGAATTCACTTTCTTTTCAAACATACTTGAGACACTTAGAAAAGCTGACCACTTGCAGAGCCATGAAGAAAGTGTCAGCTCACAAGAACCCAAATCCTACAAAGCATGTTCTTTGCTTATGATGCAATTAAGCTAAAAATCAGTAACAAAAAGAAAACAAAACTCCCTACATGTTAGAATTAACAAATGTATTCTAAATAATCAACAAATCAAAGAAGAAATTAAATACGTATTAGAAAACTATTTCTCTTTTAAAAATTTTAAAAAGCTTTTATTTTAAATTCCAGTGAACATACAGTGTAACATTAGTTTCAGATGTACATTATAGTGATGCAACACTTCATACAAGGTGCTCATCACAAGTGCACCCAAATCCCCATCACCTATTTAACCCATGCCTCCACCCACCTCCCCTCTGAGTCTGTTTCTTGGTTTGCACCTCTCTCTCCCCGCCTTTTGCTCATTTGCTTCTTAAATTTCATATATGAGTAAATCATATGGTATTTGGCTTTCTCTGACTTATTTCTCTTAGGATAATACTCCTGAGCTCCATCCACATTGTGCTCGGCATCTATTTCAAGAAGTTAGAGAAAGGAATAAAGCCCACAGAAATGAGAAGGAAAGAAAAATGAGAAAAGAAATTAATGAAATTTTCTTTAAGTAAACAAAGCTGAAGGCATTTTTTTTTGAAGATTAATAAAATCAATACTGGAGAGCCTGACGAAGGAAAAAGAAGAGATATTTTACATTGTGAATAAAAGAGGAACATCTCTATAGTTCTTGCAGTGTATTAAAGTGATCATATTATGAATTTTGGGAAATGGATAAATTCCTAGAAGAACTACCTAACAGCATAATATATTAGATTGAAATTTTAAATAGTCCTCAAATTGTTTAAGAAACTGAATCTTCAATTAAGCCCAGATGGTTTTCCTTGGCAAATGCTAAACATTTTAGGAAAAAATTAAGCCAATCTTATACACAATCTCAGAAAATAAAAAATGATCATTCTGCAACTCATTAAATGGGGCCCCATAAATACCAAAACCTGACAAGGACATTATGAGAAAAGCTTATAGATTGATATTACTCCTGAAACTAAATGCAAAAATCCTAAACAAAATATTAAGTAAATCTAGTAATAGAATATATCACTATGCATTGAGCTTATTCGTGTTAAAAGAATAAATGGCCATATTTGTAAGCAGTTCCTGATGTGTCACTTACATAAAAGATCACTTATCTTGGAGTTTAAAGATCAAACCATCCATACAACAAAAGTGTTCTAAAGTATAATAATCTACCTGCAAAATCAGGCCATTTTAATACTTTCATGTTATTCATAGTACTACAATTTGATGTACCAAGATGAAAAGTGATATACTTATCAAGAAAGGCACTGATACCAGCTGTCATTTTCATGTTGTAAAAATCACTGCAATTCATGAAATGAAGATCATTTGGTATTGAACAATATTAAGGCTGAGATGAAAAAAAGTGCCAGGTTGTGTTCTAGCTGTCAGGAAACAAAAATCTGCTCTCCTGGAGCTTACCAACGTAAAAAAGACAGTTGATAAAGTAACTATATCATATACATGAATGATATGGGAAAAATATAGGAATTAGGAAAGGATAAGTAGGAAAACAGGATAGGGAGTGCCATGAATAGGCTTCACTAAGAAGGTAATTTTTAAAAAAAAATTTTTTTTAACGTTTTTATTTATTTTTGAGACAGGGAGAGACAGAGCATGAACAGGGAAGGGTCAGAGAGAGGGAGACACAGAATCTGTAACAGGCTCCAGGCTCTGAGCTGTCAGCACAGAGCCCGACGCAGGGCTCGAACTCACGGACCGCGAGATCGTGACCTGAGCCGAAGTCGGCCGTCCAACCGACTGAGCCACCCAGGCGCCCCTACTAAGAAGGTAATATTTGAGAGACCTAAAGGAGATGGGAGAGCAAGTCATAAAAGTATCTGGGGGAAGAGTATTCCAGGAAGAGGTAAAGAACATGTAGGAAAGTCTGAGATGGAAGCCTGCCAGGTATATTCAAGAAGCAGCAAGGAGGCCATTCTGACTAGAGTGGAATGAAGAACAAAGGGGAAAGTGACAGAAGATGAAGTCGCTCAGACTCGAATGATAGGTAAGGTAATAAATAGTAATAAGTAACAAACTTTCTCATCTGTTGTGAGGATAAAGCCAAAAGTATATCTGACACATTGGTTGTGTCAGGGAACTAGAGTTGTGGTTGTAAGGGAACTAGAGTAAAAGGAGGACTTCAGCTGTTAGGCACAGCACCAGTAGATAATTTCCACCTACTTTCTTACATCGTTCAAACGCCTTTTGTTTTTCCAACTATTAAGCACTTTTACTACTGTAAGTTAATCTCAATCGGTTTATCTACCAATATTGGGGTTAAGACTCCTACAGTAAGTCAGTCATATGCTGCCTGGGAGAGGAGGGTGCGTGTGTAGGTCAGGATCGGCCTAAGAACTACTGTGACATCTATACCTCTGTACCTTCTCCACCAGAATCCGGTCTGTCTCCTGCACGCTGGTATCAGGCACTTGCTTGTCCAAGTAGCCAACAGGGTACAGCGAGTCTCCCTGGCCACCGCCCCGGTCACTTCGGCTCCTAAAGAACCAAAGCAGGAAACTAAGGCTGCAGACTTCCACACTTCAAATCCCACATTTCCTGTTCTATTAATCATAGGAACAAAGAGCCTCAGATACACCTACCCAGATTAGACCAAGCCCTCTCGTGGGTTCGTCAGACCTCTGTCTATTGGGAGGAATAAAATAAACATCCTTTGAACATTAGAAACTTCCGCGGCAGAGAAGCCACTAGCTCCCCAGGAGTCGTCTTTATGCCACCCGTCCTTTTCAGAGAGTTGTGCCTCAGAGATCAGTTCTTATTCCTCTGCGGCAGTACTGGGGTGAATGAAGGCTCTGTTACCTAGCTTGGTCCCTGCTCCTCACCTGCTGCCTCCTCCAGGCCCGCTCAGTTCAATGGCCCACTTGAAGCGCCGGCCTCGGTTAGCCACCAGGCTCCCCTGGGCCGTCATGGCAACGGCCACCTACCAAAGCTGCAAAGCTCCTCACTGTAAAGCGGGCCGGGACCCAGGCCCACTGACACCCGCTACTTCTCTGTCTTACTCTTCAAGCCCGCTTCCGGCGCGTAAAGTAAACGTCACTTCCACCCGGAAATTGGCGGACGGAGGGTGGAAGAGAGAGTCCTTGGAAGTGCAGAAGGTGGGTGTCGTGAAGGTCAGACCGTACTTAGCTCCGTAAAACGACCCCCGAGCGCTTCCTCCTCTCTGAAGAGGCCTGTTGTGTGTTCCCTGACCTCTGAGGTGCGCTTTGCAGAGGGAAAGTCCTTACTGACCCTGTTAGGAATTGAAGCCTAGAAATCCTTCTGAGCTCCTACGCTCTCCCGGGAAGACAAGATTCAAATCTGCGTTAAAACCTGTATTCACCACGGGTTGAGTGACCTTGAGCAAGTTATTTAGTAGCTTCCGAGTATTGAAAATGCCCTCCATGTGCCAGGAGCTTTGTGTTTAAGAAGTCACGTTTAACCCTGCGCGGTAAATAGTCCTATGCTCATTCCGCCCAATGCTAGGAGGCAGTGTAGAAGTGGGAAGGCTCGTGGGCCTGAGATACAGATGGCCTTCTTTTGAATCCTGGCTTCTTAAGTGACTTTGGACAAGTTAAATCTTTTGTGTTTCAACCTTTTCATATGTAGAAGTTGGATAATCTGCCTACTTTCCAGGGTTTTGAGGTTAAATGGAGTGCCCGCTACGTATGCATCATTTTTTTAATAAAAAAAAAAAAAAAAGCACAGTAGTGATTGGATTTTGTGTTCAGTTGTATACTTATATAATTTAACCTGATGTTCGATATTTAAGTTGTTTCCCGTTTCTACCCCTTTTATAACCATTGAATGTGAACATTCTTGTGTGTGTTGTATTTCCTTAAGTTGAATGCCTAGAAGCGCAGTTGCTGGATCAAAGACTATGCACATTTTTAAGGAATTTTCATTTCAAATGCTCACTAGCAAAATCGCACCCATTTGCATTCCATCAGCTTTATAATGTGTTTTAATTGGCGGTTTGAAAATGGTACTGTATTTTTAAACTTTTTTTTTTTCTTTGACTCCCAAGTTACTTGATATGGTCGGCTTAGGGGTGAGGGAGGAGGAGGAATGAGGTGAGAATATAATCAAGAGCTAAGATTGAAAAGGGCCAGTTAAAGAGTTTGGGCTCTTGAAGATGATGCTGATCTGGAGACGCTGAAGATTTCCATCCCCACTTTGTTTTCTGATTTTAAAAGTATCGTGTGTTCATAGACTGTTTGAATAAGGTAGTAACAAGAAACACTTTTCCCCTTCCAATTCATTCTAAAATATTTATCTGATCTTAGGAAGACTCAGCTTGTGGATTGCTTTCCTGCTTTTTTTCTACTTTTCTGCCTTTATCTCTTATCTCTGATAAACCTTTGAGATTCATCTCAGACTTCACAAGGGTCTTGGCCCTATTGGGCAATCTTCTTTGTCCCCACTGTAATCTGCGTAACAGCACTTAGTGCATTGCATTTATGTTTGTTGACATCCCCTGAGCACATATCTACCCCCTCTCTTGCTGCACCCTGCCCTAAATTCCTTAAAGGTAGGAGGTATGTGTTAATTATATTTGATTCCATTGCCTAGAACATGATGTATTGAATAACTGTTTAGTGAATGTGAGTAAATTAATTGAAAGTAAATATAATACAGAACTGAATATACTATAATTACATTTATGTGAAAAAATGTAAAAACTAGAAGGGAATACGTTTTAGAACGTTATCTATTGTATCCAATTAATGGTTTTCATGGATTTTTTTTTTCTTTTTTTGAGTTCAAGTTTCTTTAATAAATTGTAAAGGAGCACTTTTGAAAACATTGTTAGTCATCTGAATCATATATTCCGTCCCTTTTAAAGTACTCCGCCACTTAACTATAAAA
This sequence comes from Puma concolor, assembly GCF_028749965.1. Classification (NCBI taxonomy): domain Eukaryota; kingdom Metazoa; phylum Chordata; class Mammalia; order Carnivora; family Felidae; genus Puma; species Puma concolor. The sequence goes on from NC_141672.1 coordinate 79,335,059, forward strand.
ATGTTTAAACTGGAACCCAAATCGAGGTTGCTTTGGCCTCAGTAGGTTAGTCCAGGTCATTTATTCCTTTATCCTAGGAATCCTCATAGTGTAATTTGCTAAAACATGTTCCAAAGAACATGAAGACTGAGGTGAACAATGAGACTGAACTGAGAAAGTGTTCCAAGGTCAAATACACTTGAGGAAAACTGTAGATGATATTCTGCACACACACCCTAGAGGGTCTCAGTGTGATTAATATAACATATTAAAACCATGAGAAGTGATTCCGTAATGAATCTTCATTTCCCATCCACCTAAATAAGAAGCCCCCCCTTTTTTTCTTTATCACACCTATTAACTTCCTATGGAGTCATTGTTCCATAGAATACTTTAGAAGTCTTGAGAAAGATGAAGGTACTCCCTGACAAGCTCTGCTTGTTGTTGTTTTTTAAGATTATTAGAATACCATGAGAAATAATAGATCCTTTATAGAAATGGAATTTCAAGTTGAATTTAAACTTGAGGACTCAGGGTTTTTTTGTTTGTTTGTTTGTTTGTTTGTTTGTTTTTACTAATTATGTTTTGCAAGAAAAGTCAAGGGAAACCTAAATTCTGATCCTGACTCCAAATGAACTCCACTTTGAGTTAGGAACTCTTGGCTTTAATTTCTTCATCTCTAAAATAAGGGACTTCTAGATGACTTCTAAGGGTAACTTCTAATTCTAAAATACATTTTTTTTTTTTCAAAAACATTTTGCGTATGGGGCGCCTGGGTGGCTCAGTTGGTTGAGCTTCCGACTTCGGCTCAGGTCATGATCTCACGGTTCCTGAGTTCGAGCCCCGTGTCGGGCTCTGTGCTGACAGCTCAGGGCCTGGAGCCTGCTTCGGATTCTGTGTCTCCCTCTCTCTCTGCTCCTCCCCCGCTCATGCTCTGTCTCTCTCTCTCCTTCAAAAATAAATAAAAACATTTAAAAAAACACTTTGCATATTATTCTTTCATAGACATAGAGAAAATGATGAACACATAAAGGAGTAATGGGATTTCAGATAATTTTTTAAATTGTGCTTTCCCATACTTTTCCTAGTTACCTGCATTGTGCAGGTACCATTTTTGGATTTAGAAAAAGTATAAATGTTAATAATATGACACATTTCCAAACCTAGAAGCATAATGGTTCTCTGTCCTGGATTCACAGGAGAATCACCTTGGAATCTCTTTAAAAATATTGATGCCTGGGCCACACTCCAGAGATTCTAATTCATTTGCTTAGGGTAGAGCATGGGTCTACTGTGCAGCAAGTACTAAGAATCACTGACCCAGAGCATTTTGCTGCTCTAAAAGGTTTGAACTTAACACAGTAATTTAAGCAAACAGTCAGTGGTTTCTGAGAGCCTCCTTGTATGCCTCCCACTGGACTAACCTTGAATAAGACAATAATGGAAATACTCAATTTGTAAAAATAAATCTTAAACTTCCTTTTGTGACTTTGAGCAAATATGATTTTAATTAAAGAAACTGAGAAGACCCACACCATGATTCCATAGGTCTTGTGAGTTGCCTCAAGTGACTTTATATTTGGGCTGTCTACACAGTTTTTGTATTTGTTTTTGAATCTCCCCACCACCACCACTTTAGGCGTCTAAGATGCTATCTGTTTCTAATACTTTATGCCATTTTCTGAGCAGTTGCATTTGGATTGAAACTTGAAAAGGATATTTTTATTTATTTTTATTTTATTTTATTTTTTTAATTTTAAGTAGGCCCCATGCCCAACATGGGGCTCAAACTCACGACCTGCAGGCCAGGAGTCACATGCTTTACCAGGGCGGTGCCCCGAAGAAAAAAATTTTTTTCTAAGTTTATTTATTTATTTTGAAAGAGAAAGAGACAGCACCAGTGGGGGAATGGCAGAGAGAGAGGGAGAGAGAGATGATCTCAAGCAGGCTCCGAGCTGCCAGTACAGAGCCCGATTCGGGGCTGGAACCCATGAAGCTGCGAGATCATGACCTGAGCTGAAACTAAGTCAGACACTTAACCGACTGACCCACTCAGGCACCCTGAAAATTTTCTATTCAAACAACCAGATTTACAAGAATAGATCTCTCTAAAGGGGAAAAAAAAAAAGCTTTCATAGATAATGTCTTACATTCTGGGGTATGCCACTTAATGTCTGTACAATAATTGTTCTGTCCTCTTCCGTGGTCCAACCAGCTTCCCTAGTATGCTGTTCTAAAAGGTCCTGTAGCTTCCATAAAATGGGTTTCCATTGCAAATCCCCAGTTTATTTGTGTTATTTAACTCTCCTATCATCACTGCCTTCTGAAAAGGACCACCTCACACTATTTTATTCAAGATGCGATTTATTCCGTGTCAGTAAGAGTCTTAATGAGAGGAAACTTTTTTCCTACATTTTGTCTGTTTGCAATTTCAAACCCTTTTAGTGTAAAAACAATTTGGTGGGGAGTGGGGAGCAGTAAAATACTACCTTCCTAGTTATTGTTGGGTTTCTGCGTCATTTCTATGTGGATTACATTTTTTTTTTTTTTTTAATTTCTGGTTTATGACTCTGCGGGTGTCATGAAATACCCCTGTCAGCAGTGACATGAACTAGACATTGCTGGGAGATGTTGGCTAGTAATACCATTCTTCCCTAACAATTACCTTTTTTTCATTTCAGGAGAGCTGTTGTGCAATTCACATTTTAACAAGTTCCCATTATAGCACTTCCCTCCAGCACTTGCTTAGGAAACTGGGAGGATTGCCATTCCCACAGATCTTATTAAAGGATAAGAATGACAACCATAGCATGAGTCATGATGATACATTACTGATGGCCCAGGATGCTTCTTCAAGCGTGATTACTTTGGATTCATTCTGGTGATTAATTTCAGCTATCTTGGATGTGGGCTAACTTGTCTTTACATCAGGTATCTGAATGACCAATGCAGGTCCTTCATGGCACTTTTTCCTATGTGCTAATTTTTAAAAGCCTCAATTGGTTCAGATATAAGCACTGCTTTATGGCCTGAATTTTTTGGAAGGAAGATTATTGTGCACTGAATGTTTATGTTTCCCCTAAACTCATGTGTTGAAGCCCTAACACCAACATGATAGTATTTGGAGATGGGGCCTTTGGGAGGTAATTAGGGTTAGATGAGGTCATGAAGGTGGGGCTCTCATAATGGGATTAGTGTCCTTAGAAGAAACCCAAGAGAGCTCACTATCTCACTCCACCATATCAAGACATAGTGAAAAGGTGGCTCTCTACAGGCCAGGAAGAGGGCTGTCTTCAGTAATTGAATCAGCCAGCACCTTATCTCAGACCAGCCTCCAGAACTGTGAGAAAATAAATTTCTGTTGTCTAAGCTCTAAGCCACCCACTCTGTGGTATTTCGTTATGGCAGCCTGAGCAAATTAATGTGAGGATTAAGTAGGATTCAGAGGGGCGCCTGGGTGGTGCAGTCGGTTAAGCGTCCGACTTCAGCCAGGTCATGATCTCGCGGTCCGTGAGTTCGAGCCCCGCGTCAGGCTCTGGGCTGATGGCTCAGAGCCTGGAGCCTGTTTCCGATTCTGTGTCTCCCTCTCTCTCTGCCCCTCCCCCATTCATGCTCTGTCTCTCTCTGTCCCAAAAATAAATAAATGTTGAAAAAAAAAAAAATAAGTAGGATTCAGAAAAATTGAATAAGTACCTTTTGGTACTTGGAGGCAAAGTCATCCCCTAAAACATAAACATAAATGTAGGGGTGTTTAATTGGTAGGAGGTTATTGTATAAATGTAAACATACTCAACACTGTCCACTGACTTTTTTTTTTCACCTTATCTTGGATATCTTCCATATGTGTCACTCAGTTTTGCCTCATTTTTTTAAAGGCTATAGAGTATACATAGGATAGGATGTATGATAATTTAGTTAACCAGTCTCCAGTTGATGGACATTTAGGTTGTTCCCTTTTGTCACTATTACAAAAAATGTTGCTGTGAACATCCCTAGGGTCCTTGTCAACATGGTTCTATAGGAGAAGGTTTGTGGACTAAATTATGTCTATAGTCTTGTAGTAAATTGAATAGCGTCCCCCCAAAATTCACATCCATCTAGATGGAAACTCAGAACCTGACTTTTTTTGGAAATAAGGTCTTCACAGATTTAGTTAGTTAAGGTGAGGTCATATTGGATGACGGTGGGCCCTAAATCCAATGACTGGTGTTCTCATAAAAAGAGAGGAAGACACACAGATAAACAGGAAAGAAGTCCATGTGATAATGGAGACAGAGACTGGAGTAATGCAGCTACAAGCCACTGATTGCCAGAGCCACCAGAAGCTCGGAAGGATCCTCCCTAGAGCCTGCAGAGAGCATGGTCTTTGGCAACACCTTGATTTTGGGCTTGTAGTCTCCAGAATTAAGGGAGACTCTCTTTCTGTTGTTTTAAGCCACCCAGATTCTGATACTTCATTACAGGAGCCCTAGGAAATGGATACAAGTTTCTTTCTAAAAGAGGTCCATTCAAATGAATCCAGCTAACAACCAGGGCTAGCTAGCTTCAGTGGGAAAAAAATATAACAAGTAATAAAACAGTATCGCCAAAGCTGCCAGATTAAATTCTAAACTTTCAGAAATTTGCACGAGAAGTTTTATTTAATTTCCTACTTGCTTATGATTAGTTCCTGTAATAAAGTGATTTTTAGAAATTAATTACAAAAGAAGGACAATTATTGTATAAAATGGAAAATGCAACTAACCCCAAAAAAGGTAATAAATCATACCATGGAAACAAAAAAAATTTTTTTCCCGTAGACATTTTGAGTTCAACTCTTCCAGACTTTTTTGATTTATATTTAGACTTACTAAGACTATACGGTTTTATAACATGCTGTTTCATGAAGAGCCATGCTTTCATCTTTTAAAAAGGCAAAGAAAAAAAGTATGGCTTAATCTTTATTTCAATGTTTTTTAATGTCTCTGATAGCTCTTGCCAGATGTTCAGGCTCTGTTGCTCCCATCCCACCCTGACCAAGATCACGAGACACCCACCAGACTTCCACACTCCTCTCCACCCAGCCTGCAGCTGGAGCCACACCCCATCTCCCAGGACCTATGCTGGTACTACTACTCTTTCTAGATAAGAGTAATTTTTTTAGAATATTGGCTTTCTCTCCCTTAAAGGATTCAGAGTTCAGGTAAGTTTGGGCAGCACTGCATATAACTTTCTTTTAGAGATTTACAATTCATGTTAGTATTTTTTTAAATTAAAATCCAAGTTAGTTAACATATAGTGTAATAATGGTTTCAGGAATAGAATTTAGTGATTCATCATTTACATATACCATCCAGGGCTCATCCCAATGCATGCCCTCCTTAATGCCCATCACCCATTTAACCCATCCCCCGCTCCCCTCCCCTCCAGCAACACTCAGTTTGTTCTCTGTATTTAGGAGTCTCTAAAAAAAAAAAAGAGAGAGAGAGAGACTGAGAGTCTCTTATGGTTTGCCTCCCTCTCTGTTTTTATCTTATTTTTGCTTCCCCTCCCCTGTGTTCATCTGTTAAAGTTAGTATTTTAAAGACTGAAAAGTGCTATAGTAAAGAAATAACTTATTTAATATTTGTTTAATCCAAAGTTGCCAAACTTTGTGTCCAAGGAAGACTTTTTCTTTTTCTTTTTTCCTCTTTGTTTAATCTATCAACAGCTTATAGAACTGGTATTGTGAAGAACAGAGCTAATTTGGGGTAGGAACTTGAGCCAGTTTAGGTTCAGACTCAATTTTGTCACTGTAGGAGTAGTTTTGCCTTTGCATCCAGCTCCGAGAGGTGGACTTCAGTCTTGTAATCTTCCTACTGCCCCCATCTCCTGAGGCTGGGGATCTGCTTTCCTCTTTCACGTCTCCTTTCCATGGACATTATCCTGCTTCTGATTATTGCTGTCCTGCTCATTTTGTTTCTTTCCTGCCTGCCACCCTGCCCTTGAACTCCCCTCTATAAGGTCTGTTTGTTATGAGGCACCAGCAGTGTTGAGCCCCCATGGTTGGGTGTGTGTTGCATATGGCATAGCTTTCAGATGCCGTGCACCGATTACCAGGCCATCAGCACCACAGCGGGTCTGTCTTCTCACCACTGGTCCTGCTCCTAGAGCTGGTGTAATTCCAGGACCCTGCTTTCCAAGGCAGCGCTCAACCATACTGTGTTCTCTTGGAAAGATCACTGAACAGGTAAAGTTCGGAGTTGGGGGATATTCTGCAAAGAGATACACAATCAGTGCACTAGGCACTACTGAAGTGTTTTACATAGGTTACCCTACTTCCCAGCATCCCCAAGGGAAGAATATTATTATCTCCACTGTGCAGTTAAGGTAAAAATAGAGCAGAAAGGGTCCAAAAGCAGTGATCCAGGCTTCTGATAGAGATGAGCTTTGCTCCAAGGCTAGTGTTCTTTCCACTCTAAGATGCTGCTGTCTACCATCTTCCAGTTGGTAACAGTGTACCCTAATTGCTGGAAATCCACTTGGGGAAGGAGGAAAATAGTCTCTTGGGATTCAGAGTTGAAAATCTATAAATAACAAATGTTACCTGCTGTCCAGCTCTTGAGTTGTAACAGAGAGCTGCATCAGAGACCTCTTTTCGTTTTTGTTTTTTAAATTTTTTTAATGTTTAATTTTGAGAGAGAGAGAGACAGAGTGCGAGTAGGGGAGGGCAGAGAGAGAGGGAGATACAGAATCTGAAGCTGGCTCCAGGCCCCGAGCTGTCAGCACAGAGCTAAACGCAGGGCTCAAACTCATGAACTGCGAGATCATGACCTGAAGCCAGATGCTCAACCGACTGAGCCACCAAGGTGCCCCCAGAAACTGTCTTAACAGGAGGATCTCCTACTACCCTACAGTCCCCACCACTTCCACCCTCCAGCAGCCCTCAAACCCCCCTCTCCCCCACCCCACCCCCTTGCCACACACACACACACACAAACTTTGCTGCTTCTGAACCACGGAGGGCATCGGTACAGCGGTGATGATTGAAATAATCATAAACCTTGTAAACTGGGAGCGAAATCTGCTCTTTTCCACTGCTACTGCCTTATCTGAAATGTTCCCTAATGCCATTCCTTCCTTCCACAGTCTACACAGGAAGGTGGGGAAGGGAGGAGCAGAGAAAAAGGGATTGACTTCCCACTTGGACTGCCAAAGTCAAGTGCCTGGAATTTTCCAAAGGCTGTGAAGGCTAAGCAGTGGATGCAGTTATTTATGGAATGGATGAGCTATTGCTGTCTTGTATTTAGGTCTCTTCAGGCATTGCCCTTCGTCAGTCTGCACTGATGAGAATGACACACACCACAGTAAAAGCTGTGGCTCCCTGAACCGCTGGCGTGAACTACAGCACTTTCATACCTAAGGTTCTTGCCAGCAGTCCCCCCTCCCTCCCACCAGCCATCTTGTATCCTGGTGACGGCTTAATCCTCCTGAAGTACTGATTTAACCATCAAGCTTCCTCGCTCGATGTCTATGCATTTTTTTTAACTGACATTTTTACTATGCGCATTTATATTAATTGGCATGGATTGACTTATATCATATGACATTTATTATAAAAAACAGTTTACAGAGTTGTAGGTAGGATATAATCTCACCTCTGTTCCTGGATATAGTTACATTTGCATAGGAAAAAAAACCCCATATATTCAAGATGGAAATAGTGCTTATTCATGAGTAATAGACTTCTAAGGGTTTCTAGTGATCTTTTTCTTTCCCCAAAACCTTTGCTTCATCGCTCCAGATTTTCACAACCTGTCAAGTGACCACGTACGTTTTCAGGCTTTGCTCTTGCTACCCTGCTTGTCAAAAATCCTCTCCAGCTTGTCAGGCCTGGTTCAAATCTTCCTCCATGACACCCCCACCCCCACCCCCACCCCAGCTGTCCAGTTAGAAGTGTACGTAAGACTTTGCATGAGTGTTCTTTTCTCACGCGGGTGCTTATGTTCAGGGTGTATGCTATGCACTGTCCCTGAATGACATCCATACCCTTAAGCAGATGGGGTGGGGGCAGAAATGCTAACTCAGCTGCCTGTTCATTCAGATAGAAGGAATATAAGGTATTCAGAAGGAAGGAATAAGAGAATGACCAGAGGAGTAATTCCCTCAGACACTGCTCACTGGGAGGTCTAGCCATGAACCACCTTTCTATGCTCAAGGACTCGTGCAGGGATACTAAAAACATGTATGGGATGACCTTTATTTATTTATTTATGTAAGTAATCTTTACACCCAACATGGGGCTTGAACTCACAACCCTGAGATCAAAAGCCACATGCTCTACTACTGACTGAGCCAACCAAGAGTCCCTCTTTTTTTTTTTTAATCCATAAAAAGAGAAAAGCTTGATTGAGCTCCAAGTGAAAAAAATTCAATTTTGGTTGACTCAAAAGTGTCAATGAAGAAGACGAACCTGCAGTCTCATTGCTAAAATGTATATATTTCGAAAGTTGCAACATGAAAGCAAATCTCTTTATTTTCACTTTAAATTATGTCGACACCAGGCAGCGACATGAGATCTATAGGCCAGGGCTGCTCTTCACTGGTATAACTTTAGAACCTGAGTCTGGGGATGGACTGCCTGAGACACTGTGCCCTAAGAAGACCTAGAAATGAGAATATCGGGATTCGCATCTGGCCTTCAGACAACCCGAGGCCTTGTTTTGGCTGACATCTCTCTGTGTTAACGCAGCACATTCCTTGAGTCCTAGGACTCCGTTATTTGTCTTCTCTCAACATCCAGCCTCCCTTGAGATAAAGTCCCATGTCTTACACTCTTCATCCTCTTCCTATGAGGGCCCCACCGATGCCTTTTGTGGGTTATCAGGAAATTCCTGTTTATGATGGTAGTGATGAAGAAACAGCTTGAAAGAAAGTGACTTCATCCATGTGCGTTGAATTTTTTTTTTCTTTAAAATAGCATACCTACTTAGTGGAGGTCATACGCAAGGAATGTTCTATGTTGCAACACCCCTAGAGCCCAGGGGTCCTGCTCCCTCCCCTCACTCACCCCACTGGCCTCTCTCAACAGTCCCACCTGTTACAGGTGTGGCCACACACATAGGCATGTGCCTGCTTGTGCTTGGCTCTTAAAGGCATTGCCAATGCAAAATATATCTTAAAATATTTCTACCACCAACCTAAAGTAGTGACCCACTCACCATTACTTAATTTTTTGTATTAAGTAGGTAAGGACTCAGTTACCAGGGAGGAAAAATATATTGCTTTTATCATCTAATGACATCTTAGTTCTGATTAGTTTATCTGTGAGGCCTCTCATTGCTCTGAACTCCCACAGCATTTAGGATATACCTTTTGTCATTGCACTCACCACAGTTTATTCGAATGATCTCTTTCCCTGTTTATCCAACCCCCTAGGAGCTCCTCTGGACTATCTGTAGCAGCTGATGCAATGTCAGCCTTGTACATGGTAGGCCCTCAAAGATATTGCTGAACCAAACGTAAGCAACCCATGCCTTAGGCAAGCCCTGGAGAGTTCTGGAAAAAAGAGCCCCCCCCCCCCCCCCACCTCCCAAGAGTGGAGGAATGTAGTCTTGCAGTGAGAAAATGTTTTTTCAAATACACCACTTGATTGGCTTCTGCAAGGGCTCCCATCACAATTTGATTAACCTTGACCAGTGGCTTACCTTTGAAGATGGGTACACTCTGTGTCTACTAAGATAAAGAGAATTTCCTCAGTAGTTAAAAGCAGGTGAGGGACAGACCCAACCCTGACCTCATATTCTAGTGTTTCTAGTCCCAGAGAGACTGAGTTTGCTTTCTGGGATAGGGTTTGCATCAGACATATTTCTTGTGTTCTTAAGAGTCTAACACAGAGTCTGACACATATTAGGAATTGAAACATAATAGCTAATAATTATAGAGTGCTTACCATATGGCAGACACATTCCTCTAAGCATTTTATATGTATGAACTCATTTAATCCTCACAACTATGAGACAGATACTATTATAATCCCCATTTTACAGATGGGCAAACCAAAGCACACGAGAATTTTTATGACTTCTGCAAGGTCACATAGCTCCAGAGTCCATGCTTTTTAAATACTTTGCCTTAGTACCTTTTTTTTTTTTTTTCAACGTTTATTTATTTTTGGGACAGAGAGAGACAGCATGAACAGGCGAGGGGCAGAGAGAGAGGGAGACACAGAATTGGAAACAGGCTCCAGGCTCTGAGCCAGCAGCCCAGAGCCCGACGCGGGGCTCGAACTCACGGACCGCGAGATCGTGACCTGGCTGAAGTCGGAGGCTTAACCGACTGTGCCACCCAGGCGCCCCTCCTTAGTACCTTTAAATGCGAGTGAAGGAATAAATCTCTCCCTGCACCATACTTTTATAGCGGATGTTTTCCTCTCCTGGGACAACACTTAAGGCAGTCTCCCCCACCAGACTGTCACTAGCACAGGGTCATTCTTTGACTTTTGTCCACCCTCAGTTCCTAGAGCTTGATTGCCGCGCCATAGCAAGACTACCGGGCGTGCGCGTGGCCACCAGGGGGCACTATGGGCACACGTCCTCTTCCCTCCTCCCTCCAGTCCTGCGCGACCTGAGGGGGGGGGGCCGAGCCAGCGTTGGGCGGAGCCTGGGAGAAGCGTCAAGGGGGAGCTATCCCGGCGGGCCGCGCGCGCGGCCGCGTTTGAATGGCTCAGAGTGGGGCTCGGCCCGGGAGCCGAGGGACGGTCTAGGTTGCCGGGCGCAGCTCGTCAGCGCCGGGGCAGGGCTGAGGTGCCGCGGTACCATGAGGCGCCGGTAAGTGATGGCCGGGCCTGTGCGAGCCCGGCGCCCGCAGCTGCCGTGCCGAGGCCGTGCGTCTCCTCCGGTCCGGCCGCGCCCTGGGCCCACCTGCAGGCCCGGCGGCGGCCTCCGCTCGGCGGAGCCCGTCGGCGGCGGGGCTGCGGGGTCGGAGGGTGGGGAAGGGCGGGGCGGCGAGACCTCCGTTTCCCGCGAGTAGCCCCTGACCGGCCCCTGCGGGGAGGGTCAGGACCGCGGGCGCGGGAGGCCGACTGGGGGTCGCCGCGGGGCCGGGCCGGGAGAGGCGTGGACGCGACCAGCTGTCACTTATTTATCTGCGGGTGGAGCCGACATCTGCACGCCGGGGAGGGGGAAGGACGGAACGTCTGCGGCGATCTGTTTGAGGGCTGGTTTTCCCGAGCCGCCTAGGCCGGGCCTTGGTATTTCCTTATATTCTGACGGGTCCTTGGTTCCCTGACAGATAAGCTTTTGTTTAGCAGGACAGAAACTTGACATAACTGCATACGAATTGCTGATTGCAACTTTAAAAACCTCATTGTACTTGCTGAAAAGTTGTTCTGTAACAGTACCTAGGCTTTTACCACGCTCTTAAATTGGCGTAAATATGGAGATAACAAAGAGTTCAGTTGTTTTCTTGTGGCTTGTAAAGTTCTTTGAAAACAGAGGTGTCTATGTCAGTTTCTTTACAGATTAAAAGAAAAAAAAAACAGTAACAAAAATTAGGTGTGTAATTACCAGTTTAGCACTAGCAAAAAATCTGAGAAACTAGACCACCTCATAGCTTCAACTTGTGTAAATAGTTTATTCTGGGTTTTTTTGTTTTTGTTTGAACCTGCTTCAGACTTGAATCAGAATTTTATACGTTGAGGCTTTTACTGGGCTAATAACTAGCACTGTAGTGTTAGCGATGATAAATATTTATTTTGGGCCTTCTGGGTGTTAAGCACTGTTTGAGAGCTTTGCTTTGTGATGGGTACTATTATTATCCCCATTTTGACAAAGAGGAAACTGAGACTCAGAAAAGTTGAGCAACTTGTACTAGGTTACACAGCTAATACGTTTGGGACCCAAGCAGGCTGGCTTCGTGCTTTTACCTATGCTTCTTTACTACCTCCTTTATATATGGCTTTTTTTAGTTTACAAAGCTCTTTCATTTACTTCTCTTAACTGAGGGTATAAAATATGTGAAGTGTGTTTGTGTATATATGCATTCACACACTATTAAATTCAGCTCTCTGCTTTTGTTGACCGTACGTAAGTTTTGCGTACTGAGCAAAAATTCCGTTGGATATTTTAAGATAAATGGAGTTCATAAAGTTCATGTTTGTGTCATAGTTTATAATGTTAGTTCCTTTGTATCATGTCCTGAAAGTGTAGAGAACAACAGTTTGAAACCTACATACTCTTTAAAATATACCTTTATATATTTTTATTCTGAGAATTTAATTGAGTGGTTACTCTGTTCTTGGAATGATTATACTTACAGCTCCATGACAAGAAATAAAGGTTCAAAAAAAAATCATTTCATAAGAAATCAGCCGTTTGTGGTGCTTTACAGCAGAGCAGTTAAATTTCATTCATCACTTATCAAGCTTTTGATTGTCTCTATGCCCAGCAGTGTTAGGTACAGTTGGTTATACAAAAGAAATGTGCCAGGGCAACAAACCTTAGTTTGGGATGTGAGATTAACAACAACAATATAAAATACTCTTCTTTAGTACTGAGGGTGTATGGTGAACTGAACTGGGCTGATCGGTAATGCTTCTGCAGAGAACCAACACATAAAGGATGGATCTAGGGCATTGAAAAGAAGTGTGAATGGGGAATTTTAGTGAGGAAACAGTGTGTTCAAAGACTTGGAAGTGAAAAGGATAAAAAAATACTGATTCAAAGGGGCACATGCACCCCAATGTTTATAGCAACATTATCGACAATGGCCAAATTATGGAAAGAGTCCAAATGTCCATTGACTGATGAATGGATAAAGAGGATGTCCATTGACTGATAAATCGATATATATCTATATCATATATCTATCTGTATATCTGTATTTCATCTAGTCCATTGACTGATAAATCGATATATATCTATATCATATATCTATCTATATATCTGTATTTCATCTATTTATATAATGGAACATTACTCAGCCATCAAAAAGAATGATGGCAAATTTGCAACCATGTGGATAGAGCTAGAGTGTATAATGCTAAGAGAAATAAGTCCAAGAAAGACCAATACCATGTGATTTCACTCATGTGGAATTTAAGAAAGCAGATGAACATGAGGGAAGGGAAGGAAAAATAAAATAAGATGAAAATCAGAGAGGGAGGCAAACCATAAGAGACTTTTAACCATAGAGAACAAAGTGAGAGTTGGTGAGGGAATGGGATAATGGGTGATGATGAGTATAAAGGAGGGCACTTGTGATGAGCACTGGGTGTTGTATGTAAGTGGTGAATCACTAAATTCTGCTCCTGAAACCAGTGTTAAACTATATGTTAACTAACTTGAATTTAAATAAAATCTTGGAAGGAAAAAAAAAAAGACTTGGAAGTGAGAATGAAAATGATTTTTCTTGAGAACAGCGAACCTGATCTATTTGGAAAGTTCCTATTGAGAAAAATGAGATTATGTGGGCAGGACTGAGGAGTGTTGTATAAGACACATATGGCAGAGAAGTTTAAGTTTAACATATATGTATATACACAGAGAGATGATTTTGGAAGTTTTGAAACTTATATCAATGGCTCTCAACTGGGGACAATTTTGCCTGCTTTGGGACATTTGGCAGTGTCATGGCTGGAATGGGGAGAGGTGCTAACTAGTATCTAGTTGACAGAGGCCATGAGTTCTGCTGCTAAGCATCTTACGATAGGACAGCCCCTCCATTAGAAATAATTACCCCAAATGTCAAAATGTCAGCGGTGCTGAGGTTGAGACCCTGTTGTGAGTTGGTTGTTTATATGGCCAGCTTCTGCTTCCATGTGCTGTAAAATAAGTATGAATGATGAATTTTAGGAGCATGAGTACAAACAATATTAAAGCTGGGGGAAGCTGGCTCAGAGACCTCAAGAAGGAGGCTCTTGTTGGAGTCCTCAAAGAAGGGGGGAGATTGTAAGGAAATAGGATGAGGGCAGTGAGAATGACAAGCAGTGATAAAATGAGACAATTATTTAAATAACAATTTTTCCTAAGTTTGAAAATAATGCATGTTCACTGAAAATAATGCATGTTCATTATAGGAAATTTTGGACATGTAGAGAGTGAAAAATTAAAAGCACTTATAACGCTCCCACTCCCTACCCCAGGCAGAAACAACAACTGTTAAGCATTTTCATGCGGTGGTTTTTTTCAAATCTTTTTTTCAAATCTTTTAAAAACTAGGACTATACATTTTTCTCCCTGTGGGCTTTTATTGTTTGGTGTGTTTATTTGTTTGACTCAGCATGTCATGAGTATTTCCCATTCCTTGAAAAATGCTCTTTTTAATGGTCACAATCTTTTTTGGTGTGTGTGTTCTTTTGAAATTGGGAATTTTGCTTATATTCCAGAGAAACACTTTGAAGGAAGAAATAGAATATGATGACTGATTAACTATAGAAATCAGTAGGGGTAAAAGTCAATGGTATCTCCAAGGTTTTATTTTTTTTTATTTTTATTTTTTTTAACGTTTATTTATTTTTGAGACAGAGAGAGACAGAGCATGAGCGGGGGAGGGTCAGAGAGAGGGAGACACGGAATCTGAAACAGGCTCCAGGCTCTGAGCGGTCAGCACAGAGCCCGACGCGGGGCTCGAACTCACGGAGTGTGAGATCGTGACCTGAGCCGAAGTCGGCCGCTTAACCGACTGAGCCACCCAAGCGCCCCTCAAGGTTTTAAACCTAGGAAGCTAAAAGAATGGCAGGGCTACTGAAATAAATCGGTTTCTCATAATAATTGGGGGTTGGGGGGCAGGGGATTGTCATAACAATATCCATCTTAGGTATGTAAACTGCCATCACAGAGACCCATAAAGAGATTTTAATAAGGACCTTTGCTGCCTATCAGCTTACATTCTTCCTAAAACTCTTAACAATAATAGTCTTTCTTTGTTTTTGTTTTTTTTGTTATCTTTGTTTTTGTTTTTGCTTTTTACCTTTTGTTTTTTTGTGCTAAGCTTATTTTTCAGTTCCTAGCAAGTTTTCATTTTTCCTCTTCTTGAAAAGTTTTTTAATAATTTACTTTCTATTAGAATACTAAATAAGGCTCAGGTTTGTTGGTCATGAGTCTTTGAGAGATTAAAGGACTACTTGGGACTTTTGAATGTATAGATTGGTACAGTTTATAAGCAAGAGGTGAGTATAACTCTTTTCTGGAGGAGGAGGAATTATCTTTAAAAATCCTTGCCCAGGGGCACCTGGGTGGCTCAGTCAGTTGAGGTCCGACTTCTGGCTCCTGCTCAGGTCATGATCTCACAGTTCATGAATTCGAGCCCCACATCAGGCTCTGTGCCGACAGCTGCAATCCTGGAGCCTGCTTTGGATTATATGTCTCCCTCTCTCTACCCCTCCCCTGCTCTAGCTCTCACTGTCTCTCTCTCAAAAAAAAAAAAAAAAAAAAAAAAAAAAAAAAAAATATATATATATATATATATATATATATATATATGTATTTTTTTTATGCTTGCCCAGGGGCACCTAGGTGGCTCAGTCAGTTAGGCGTCCGACTTCAGCTCAAGTCAGGTCATGATCTCACTGCTCATGAGTTCGAGCGCTGTGTTGGGCTCTGTGCTGACAGCTCGGAGCCTAGAGCCTGCTTCAGATTCTGTCTCCATCTCTCTGGCCCTCCCCTGCTCGCTCGCTCGCTCTCTCTCTCTCAAATATAAAAGATAAAACATAAATAAATAAATAAATAAATAAATAAATAAATAAATAAATAAAATTAAAAAAATGCTTGCCTAGAGGTGCCCAGGTGGCTTGGTTAAGTGTCCAACTCTTGATTTTGGCTTAAGTCATGATCTCTCAGTCTTGAGATCACACCCTGCATTGGGCTCTGTGCTGAGAAGTGTGGAACCTGCTTGGGATACTCTCTGTCCCTCTCTCTCTCAAAATAAAGTAAAAAATTTTAAAAAAATGCTTGCCCAGTGCCTGATAACATCAACCCACTCAATATTACATTACTGTTTTATGAGTCATTATACTTGTTGATCTATATCAGTTAGTTTAGTGCTTTCTGGAAAATGTATTTTAGGGAAATAATTTTTTTTAAAAAGCTTAAAACTAATACAAATGGTGCTTTTACTGGCAACATACACTTTTCAAATTGGATAAGATATAGTTTGACTTTGCTGGATTCAAATGCTGTGTTTACTACTCTGTGCTTATGTCCGAGTATCTTCTCTAATATCCATTAGTTTTGTATTCCCATCTTTGTTCTTGGGACATAATGAAGGTAGAGATGGGAGAAAGAGTCTTCTGAAAGTACCCCTAGTTTGCTTCCCCTTGACCACCTCACTCTCTTTCAATTTTTAAGAATACTTTTTTAATGTTTATTTTTACTTTTTTTTTTAATGTTTATTTATTTTTGAGAGAGAGAGACAGAATGAGAGTGGGAGAGGGGCAGAGAGAGAGGGAGACACAGAATCTGAAGCAGGCTCCAGGCTCTGAGCTGTCAGCACAGAGCCCAATGCAGGCTCAAACTCATGAACCGTGAGATCATGACCTGAGCTGAAGTCAGATGCTTAACTGAGCTACCCAGGCACCCCTGTTTATGCTTACTCTTGAGAGAGAGAGAGAGAGACAGAGACTGTGTGAATAAGCGAGGGTCAGAGAGAAAGGGAGATACAGAATCCGAAGCAGGCTCCAGGCTCTGAGCTGTCAGCACAGAGCCCGACGCGGGGCTCGAACTCACTCACTCACGAACTGCAAGATCATGACCTGAGCCGAAATCAGACACTTAACCAACTGAAGCACCCAAGCACCCCTCTCTCTTTCAATTTTACACACTGCCTCAAATTCTTTTTGCCTTGAACAGTCATCCAGGAATGCCCATGCTAGCATCTCTTCTCACTAATCTTAAAACAGGCAGCTTGGTGTTATATGGGAAAGGCATTAACACTGCAAGTCACAGTTCTAAGCTTCTCTCTCCTGCTGGTGACTGAGTGTTCTTGGGCAGATCTTGTAATCTCATTTGTAAATTGAAATTATCTCCAAGGTCCTTTCCAGCTCTAAGAGTCTGTGAATCTGTGAAGTATTTACTTTTCAAGGGTAATTGCCTCTGCTGAGACTATTCTAAAGACATTCTAAGATGTCTTTCACATCTTAGTGTGCATTAATTAGATGATACCTCCCAAAGGCATTTGTAAAAGCTACTCCCATGTAATAGGATTGGGGAAGAAATTTTAGAACGGAATTTAAGTGCCACTAGCATATAAGCTTCAGGAGGGCAGGGATCATTGTTCACTGATGTTTCCTTAGTGCCAGGAATGGTAATTAGCCTGTAACATGTACTTAGTATTTGCTGAAGGAAGGAAGGAATGGACTGGTGTTGAGGAGGACTGCACAGATATTCTGAGTATCTTGAAAGAACTCCAACAAACCAACAGGATTACAACCTAGTCTTTCCTAGAATGTAAAAATACCTACAAGTGGTGGTAAAGCATCCACTGTTCACTTGGTTACCTTTCAGAACTATTAAGTAATTACTGCCCTGATTGCCCTTCATACTCAATAAATGCAGTTTTGTCCATTACCAGATCTTACTTTAGTGCCAGCTTGACTTTTGAGTGTGCCTTTTACTCTTATTTGCAAAAACCTATGCCTTGCTTATTCCTTACACCACTTAATATCACCAGTAACAGTATGTTTAATGTTGTAGCCAAAATAAATCAATAGATTGATTAAAATTTGTCCTCTCATTCACAGAGGATTCATGGCACAGCTGTTGGAAATTAGTACTCTTGGCATTCCTGTTCCAGTCATCTTAATTCTTACTCATATAGAATAATCTTCAAGAGGGGTGGGTTAAGCGTCCAACTTTGGCTCAGGTCATAATCTCACAGTTTGTAGGTTTGAGCCCTGCGTTGGGCTCTGTGCTGACCACGCAGAGCCTGGAGTCTGCTTCAGATTCTGTCTCCCTCTCTCTCTGCCCTCCCTGGCTCATGCCTGTCTCTGTCTCTTTCTCTCTCTGTCTCTCTCTCTCAAAATTGAATAAACAATTTTTAAAAATTTTTGGGGCGCCTGGGTGGCTCAGTTGGTTGGGCGGCCAACTTCGGCTCAGGTCATGATCTCGCGGTCCGTGAGTTTGAGCCCCGCGTCGGGCTCTGTGCTGACAGCTCAGAGCCTGGAGCCTGTTTCAGATTCTGTGTCTCCCTCTCTCTGCCCCTCCCCTGTTCATGTTCTGTCTCTCTCTGTCTCAAAAATAAATAAACGTTAAAAAAATTTTTTTTAAAAATTTTAATAATCTTGAAGAAAAGTTAAAAGAATTTTAAGTAATTGCTACACCATCGTGCGGCTCAAACTCATGACCCCAAGATCAAGAGCTGCATGCTGTACTTACTGAGCCAGCCAGGTGCCCCAAGAATAGTTTTTAATTATGTGATTCATACACAAAGCTTCTCAGTAAGTCTGTTTTGTCTACAAAGTTAAGTCCAGGTTCCTAACCCAGTATCGAGGGATTTCTGCATTTTATCCAATCTACTTTTCTAGTCTGTTTCCTCCACAGTGACCTGGACTGAGTAACTATTTAGTTATTTGAATAGTTGGGGTAGATAATAATGAAACAACAAGCTGGGTTATTCTCACCTAGGAAGTATGTTTCCAGGTAAGAAAAGGCTGGTAGGTATGCCTGTACAGGGTGACATTCATTATTTGGGGGAATATTTACTGAAAAATAGTATCAGGAACAAGAATTCTTTTTTTTTTTTTTTAATTTTTTTTACATTCATTTTTTTGAGAGATAGAGCACAAGTGGGGAGGGGCAGAGAGAGAGGGAGACAGAATCTGAAGCAGGCTTCAGGCTCTGAGCTGTCAGCACAAAGCCCGACGTGGGGCTCGAACTCACAAACCGGGAGATCATGACCTGAGCCGAAGTTGGACGCTCAACCAACTGAGCCACCCAAGTGCCCCGGAACAAGAATTCTTAAACTCCACATAAATATTTTTTTCTCTTCTTGTTGGCAGACCTATTTGGAAACTAATAATTAGAAGGAAATTATTTATGTATATTTAGTGGCATCACTTGACTACTTAGTGTGACTGACCACATTATTCTGTGCCCACAGCATTGTTTAGATGGTTTATCAGTCTGGATGGGCTGTTTTACAGTAACAACCCCCAAATCTCAGTGGCTTCAAATAACAAAGGTTTACTTCTCCTTGATTCATCTTACATGTGAGTTATCTGGGGGCTCTGCTCTATGTTGTCCTTGTTAAGGAATATGGACAGATGGAACTTTACTCTCTGTCCTGTTGCTGCTTGCCATAATAGAGGGATGGTAATAGAAGTGAATCACACAAAGTGGCTCTTTATTTCACTGGCAAGAGCAAGTCATATGACCATTACCTAGCTTCAAGATGATGGGCAAGTGTAAACCAATCATGTATCTGAAAGGAGAATTGGAATGTCATGGCACGGTTTTAATGTTTACCACAGTTAGGCACTCTCCCCTTGACATTTTTAAATATTTTGTGACTCCTCCCAGCCTACCATTATCTTTCATAGTCTTTTTTTAGATAGCTTCCTTCATTTAGCAGCTGTTCATTAAGCACCGATTCACTATATGCCAGGCACTATTCTTGATAGTGAACGTGATTCCTGCTTTCATGGAGCTCACAATTTAGTGGGAGGATGTGGACAATAAGCAAATAAGCTTGCTTCAAATAGTGATGAGTGCTATGGAGAGGGATAGATACAAGGTACTGGCATAGAGAATAGACCCCAAGTTGGTGTTATTTTTGATTGGGTGGTCAGGAAATCCTTTTGGGTGAGTAACATTTGATTTGAGAGGCAGTAGCCCTGAGAGTATATGGGAGGCATATTTTAAGCAGAAGGAATGGTTTGGCCACAAGATGGAAATGACCGTGGCATGTTTAAGGACAAAAGGCCAATGTGGCTGGAGCATTTAGGAGCAAACAGATATAGTCCAAGGGAGAGATGATGGTGGTTTTGTCTAGGATAATGCTTACAAAAATGAAGAGAAATGAAATAGTTTGGGAATATGTTATAAAAGCAGAATCAGTGGATTCGAAGTAGGGAATTTATGAAAGAGAAAATAAGAATGAGTCTTTGGGGCTTTCAGCAACTGGGAGGATGATGATGGTTCATTTTATTTGATTAGGAACAGTTGAATGTGATGGGCATTACGGAGGGCACTTGTTGTATGTTGTTGTATATGTAAGAGAGGAATCACTAAATTCTGAAACCAATAGTACACTATATATTAACTAATTAGAATTTAAATAAAAATTTGAAAAAAAGAAAATAAAAGGAACAGTTGAGAGGATCAGATTTGAGAGGGTGGATATTAAGGGCTCTATTTTCAATATGTTAAGTTCAAGAATAGTTGACTATAGAATTGACATCCATATGGAGCTGCTCACAGGCAGTTGGAGGTTTGAGTTCAGAGTTGAGAATCATTGAGAGGAGCGATTTTTTTTTTTTTTTAATGCGGTTAATACATTAAATTTGGTTACAGTTCAGTTTTGGACCTGAGTTTCATTATACCTCTAAGAGATGGGGGCATTTTCAGATTTCAGTATATATTCTAATTTCAGCCCAGGAGACATAGTGATAACAAACCACTGTAATGGACAGGGAGGGATGTGTGGTAATCCTTGCACATGTTGGAGTGTAAGAAAGATTAAGAACCATTGTTATAAAAGGGCTCTAGCATCATCTTTTGTTGATTTCTTTGTTTAATTCTTAAAGGGCAGTCTACCCTTATTTGTAAAGTCTTAGGGAGTACTTACCCTGTTTACTTTAAAATTAGGCACAAGTGTTACAGATTTGTAACCTTAGTCCAAATCATGAAGATAGAACATTAAAGTTAGCTTATGTTAGCTGGTCTTTTTTGGAGTTGTATGTCTTATTGCAATATCTTTTCATACATAGTCTATCTTGAAAGCATCAGAAATACATTTAGTAGCTAAACAAGGGGTCAGAAAGGATCCTTAAGGTGACATTGTTTTATATATGTTTATAAAAATTTCTGAGTTTAGGGGCGCCTGGGTGGCTCAGTTGGTTAAGCGTCCGACTTCGGCTCAGGTCACGATCTCATGGTCTGTGAGTTCGAGCCCCGCGTCGGGCTCTGGGCTGATGGCCCAGAGCCTGGAGCCTGCTTCCGATTCTGTGTCTCCCTCTCTCTCTGCTCCTCCCCCGTTCGTACTCTGTCTCTCTCTGTCTCAAAAATAAATAAACGTTAAAAAAAAAAATTTAAAAAAAAAAAATTTCTGAGTTTAAGAAGACAATTAGAAAGGATTATTTTTCTTCCCTATGAATATTTCCAGAAAAAGCTGGAATATTCTAAGAGGGAGAAGAGAGCTATTCACCAAAACATGCTAAGATAATCATCTACTTGGCTTTGGAAACCCTAAGTCTTCCTAAAGATTCATGTGTTTGGTAGCCATTGAAGAAGAGATGTATATTATATTATCAATACATTTTATTATTTTTTAAAAATATTTTCTGTTCATGTTTTTATTTAAATTACAATGTAATATTAGTTTCAGGTATAGAATTTAGTGATTCTTCACTTACATGCAACACCCAGTGCTCATCACAAGTGCCCTCCTTAATGCCCATCACCCATTTAACCCATCCCCTCACCCACCTGCCCTCCAGCAACCCTCAGTTTGTTCTCTGTAGTTAAGAGTCTATGGGGAGGGGAGGTGGATAAAGATTTTATTTTTAAGTAATGTCTACCCTCAACGTGGGCCTCAGACTCAACCCTGAGATCAAGAGTCACATGCTCTATCGACTGAGCCAGCCCCAGCCAGGAGTCCCATTAACAATACATTTTAACTTAGTTAAAAAATAATACTTGCATTTGGGGCACCTGGGTGGCTCAGTTAGTTAAGCAGCAGACTCTTGGTTTCTTCTCAGGTCATGATCTCATTGTTTATGAGTTCGAGCCCCACATCGGGTTCAGCTCTGACAACATGGAGCCTGGTTGGGATCCTTTCTCTCCCTGCCTGTCCCTTCCCCTCTCCCTCCCTCCCTCCCTCCCTCCCTCCCTCTCTCTCAAAAATAAATAAACTTAAAAAAAAAAAAACTTACATTTGATACAAAATCCAAAAGCCCGAAAGGAAAAAGTCTCCTTCTCACTTCATCCCCCAGCTACACCTATCCTCTCTCTAGAAGTGACTTTTGTCCCCATTTTCTTGTGTATCCTTTCAAAGGAAGTTCAAGGAATATACAGGCAATCACTCATGTACACATTTAGTCTTTTTGTTTTTTAATTTTTTAATGTTTATTTATTTTTGACAGAGAGACAGACACAGTGTGAGCAGGGGAGGGGCCAAGAGAGAGGGAGACACAGAACCTGAAGCAGGCTCCAGGCTCTGAGTTGTCAGCACAGGGCCAGACGCGGGGCTCGAACTCGCGAACAGTGAGATCATGACCTGAGCCGAAGTTGGAAGCTTAACCGACTGAGCCACCCAGGCGCCCCTAAAATGATTCTTTAAACATACTTGCTTTAAGGGGCAGCTGGGTGGCACAGTAACTTAAGCCTCAGACTCTTGATCTCAGCTCAGGTTATGATCCCACAGTTCATGAGTTCAAGCCCTGCATTGGGCTCTGCGCTGATGGCACAGAGCCTGCTTGGGATTCTGTCCCTCCTTCTTTCTGACCCTTTCCAACTGTGTGCTCGCTCTCTCGCTCTCTCAAAATAAAAAAATACTTAGTGCACACACGGAGAAGAGGCAGAGTGAGAGAGAGAGGACTCGAACCCATGAACTGTGAGATAATGACCTGAGCTGAAGTCAGATCCTTAACTGCTGATCCACCCAGGCTCCCCTAAGCCACTTTTTTCTATTTAATAATTTAATTTAGCTCAGCAGTTTTTCCCCTTAAACTATTTGATAAGTCATTGGAGATAATTGCCATGCTTAATATATTTTATTATAATGGCTTTTCTGTGTTTCTCCCACTATGAATATTGTGAAGGTGAGAATTTTATAAGAGGAAAAGTTGGGAAGTTTAAGGGTATGAGCAGAAATGAGGCAGGAAACTACTAGTTGCCATAATGTAGCTATATATAACACCAAAATTCATCAACTTTGAAGTGATTCAGGTCACTGAATTTTATAATTTTACAATTCTTTTGTGTTCCTTTACATAACAAAGACATGTGTTTTAAGGCTTAAGAAACTAATTTATCACTTCTTATTAAGGTATTATGTTAAGAAATAAACTTAATTCTTTTATTTAAAATATACAGATCTTTAGGGGCGCCAGTGTGGCTCAGTCAGTTAACCGTCCGACTTTGGCCCAGGTCATGATCTCACAGTTCATGAGTTCAAGCCCCGCGTCAGGCTCTGTGCTGACAGCTTGGAGCCTGGAGCCTGCTTCGGATTCTGGGTCTCCGTCTCTCTCTGCCCCTCCCCAGCTCATGCTCACACTCTGTCTCTGTCAAAAATAAATAAACTTTAAAAATAAATAAATAAGTAAGTAAATAAAATAAAATATACAGTTTTTTACTGTAGAAAATTGATACAGAAAAATAAGCTGAAGAAAATGATTCAACCTTAATACCGTAAAAAAATAAACAGGAAAAAAGGATTCAACTGTAATACTCTATTATTAATAAAGAATTTTTGTCCTTTTGGTCTCGTGTTTATTTTTTTCCTATGCTACATGTACGCAGACACAGAAACCTATAATACAGGTAGGAACTGGTATTAAAGTTTGCTGACACCATAAAGCATGTTTCTTATACGAAAGACAACTTGCTTCATCGGTGATGTCTCTGTATATATAACTTAATGATAGCTAACATTTATAGAGTGATTAACCATGTGCCAGACATCGTGGCAAGTGGATTATTTTATTTAATCCTCACAGCACCACTCCGAAAATAGGATGCTAAGTAATTTGCCTAAGATCGTGTAACTAATAAGTGGTTCAGGCAGGACTCAAACCCAGGAAGTCTGACTCTAGGACTTATGTTTCCCTGTTATGACATACTGCCTCGTCCTTTCAGTTTAATCACCTAAGAAAAGTACAAGTGCATACTACTGCTTTCACATGCAAACTAAAACATGATCTTCTATAACATCTGCCAAATTTGTAAAGGCAGAAATTGATAATACAGAATCTTCTGTCATCGGGGGTGCCGATTGTCCATCTGCCCATTTGCCAGGCTTACACGGTTGCCCAGCTTAGTAAATATGCTGAAGTTTAAAACAGGAGTTTAAAAACATTGTTTCTGTGAAAACTAATTGGAATGGTTTAGATAGACTACATGAAGGCAAGTGACTCAAAAACTTCATATCAACTTGGGTGTAGGTTAGAAAGCTAAAGATAAATGAAGTAAAACCATAACAATTTAGAATTTTGTACTGATAATGCTTTGTGAGTGTCATTAGTTCTTGGGCCACTTGAAAGAAACCCAAAGTAGGAATCATTGATGCGTATGCATCATTTTAAGGTACATGTGTACATCTCTCTTTTGAATCTCATTTTAAATGATTTTTTGAGTAACCACTATCCCAGTCACATTATATGAAATATTTTTATCATATATTTCAAGAGCTCTATAATCGTATTTTTTGACCCACTCATTTGATTATCTAGAGGAAGTAATCTATTTTGTACAAATATATTTATATTTATATCCACCAAAGTATTTTCTGTAAAAGCAAAAATAAAATTCATGTGATAAAATAATATACATTTAAATCGTTTTCAAAAGGCTTTCTAATATGTAGGAAAATAAAATGTTGATGACATAATGCAGTATATAAAACTAAACTGCTTGGCAGGAAAAGCACCAGAATAGTATTGGTGGTTGAATTACTGGTGATTTTTTAAATTTGACTTATTTTAAAAGTAATACTTGTATGAAATGCAAAATTTTGTATAAAGAGAGCATAAAGTAAAAAATTTCTCTACTGTTCTCCACCTTTGTGGTTCACCTTTGTAGAAGCATTCAGTGTTTCTTGGGATATTTTAATGTGAGAGAGATAACTTTTATTCATGTTTATTTCCCCCTTTTATGCGACACACTTCTGTTCCCAAATCCAGGGATATGGAGTTAGAG
The DNA here is from genome assembly GCF_028749965.1 of Puma concolor. Taxonomy (NCBI): domain Eukaryota; kingdom Metazoa; phylum Chordata; class Mammalia; order Carnivora; family Felidae; genus Puma; species Puma concolor. The sequence continues at coordinate 79,360,066 of NC_141672.1, forward strand.
AGGGAGGGACAGGACCCAGACTTCCTGCCCACATCTGTTTTTGTTTCTCTCTTTCCCCGCCCCCCCCTTACTTTCACATTACTCTTGTTGAGACAAAGTTCACTGCATCTACAGTCATTGAGGGGAACACTACCTCTAGCCCAAAGAGCAAGGACATGCCATTTAAACTATATTATTGCAGAACACTGCTATATATATTTATATATAGCCCACAAATAAGCTTTACTCGTTGAAGTACTCTAGTATCCTATCTATTTCTTTTAACTTATGGAAATATTTAACCATATAGAGAAACAGGATGGTATAATGAACATCCCAATTACCCAGCTTCAGCCATTATCAGCGTTCCTTGTTTCAGTGATTTTCCCGTACTCTGTGCAAATCCTAAATATCTCTTTTCATCTGTATGATGTATGTATGTAGATGTATCTCTAAAAGACTCTTAAGAAAACAACAAAGAAAGATAAAATACCATTCAACTAGAAGTAATTAACAATGATTAATAATACTTCCTTACTCTCATATTATTGCTGATAGAAATGCAAAATGGTACAATTTTTTAAAAGTTTGACAGCTTTCTTGAAAAGTTAAACATATACTTACCATCATCCCACTCCTAAGTATTTACCCAAGAGAAATGAAAGTATCTGCTCATGCTAAGACTCGTACAGGACTATTCTTAGCAGCTTTATTAGTAATAGCCCAAATTGGAAGCAACCCAAATGTTCATCAACAGATGAATGGATAAAGAAATTTGAGGGGCGCCTGGGTGGCGCAGTCGGTTAAGCGTCCGACTTCAGCCAGGTCACGATCTCGCGGTCCGTGAGTTCGAGCCCCGCGTTGGGCTCTGGGCTGATGGCTCAGAGCCTGGAGCCTGTTTCCGATTCTGTGTCTCCCTCTCTCTCTCTGCCCCTCCCCCGTTCATGCTCTGTCTCTCTCTGTCCCAAAAATAAATAAAAAACGTTGAAAAAAAAAATTAAAAAAAAAAAAAAGAAATTTTGATATATTCACACAATAGAATACTGTTCTGCAGTAAAAAGGAATGGACTGTTGATACATGTAACAGCATAGATGATTACCAAAATAATTATGTTGAGTGAAAGAAATCATACCTCCCTCAAAGAAGGAAAATATACTATATGATTCTATTTATGTAAAATACTAGAAATTGCAAACTAATGTATAGTGACGGAAAACAGATCAAGTGGTTAGGGAGGAATTATAAAGAGGCACAGGAAATTTTTTAAGATTATGGATGGGTTCCCTATATTGATTGTGGTAACGGTTTAATGGGTGTATATGTATGTATGTGTACAGAAGTACACTTTATGTACAGTATATTATTTATTATACTTTAGAGTTGTAAACAATTCCTTAATATCACATATTCAGTCAATACTCAAATTTCCCTAATTACACATTTTACCAGTTTTTTTAAACTAGAATCTTAAGCAATGTCCATACATTGTATTTAGTTGATGCAATGTCTTTTGATATATAGTTTTCTCTTCTTTATTTTTCTTTCTTGTGAAGTATTTGTTGAGGAAACTGAATTTTGTGTCCCAAAGAATTTCTGTTTTCTGTTTTTAAAACTATATCCCCCACGATAGTGCTTAATAGGCCCTCTTTGTCTTCTGTATTTCCTTTAAACTGATAGTTTGTAACAGACAGTTGAAACTTGATTATGTTCAGGCTAGATTTTTTGGCAAGAATATTTAATAATAGTGTTGTGAAGTGTATTTCCTGTTGTATCACACCAGGAGGCATGTAATATCTGATTTTCTCCTTGTTTGCGATGCTAAAGTTGATAAGTGGTTTGGATGTTGTCAGCCTGATCTATTCTTTATACAGTTCCCCATCACCATCTGTATGTTTTTGCTTTGTATTTGTGCTCAAATTGAACAACGATTTCTGGAGAAGAACTGAAAATATAGTAAACAGGAAAGCTCTAGATTCTGATTTTTGAGTACCTAAGAGTTTTTGCTGTGGTTGCTTAGCGAGCTTTCCCTCATTTCATTTGTACAATTTCCTTTGTGTCTTCAGGGATCAGATCAGGTATGATATAAGATGTATTTCTGGATACTTTCAGATTAGAGTCACTGCTGCTGCTCTTTTAGCAACCTGTGTATGTATTTCTCTTTTATAGCACTTATTTTATATTTGTTGACTTTTTCTTTTCTTCCCCACCAGGCCATGAGCTTCTTGAGAAATAAGATGTGTACTTCTTACTCATCTCTTGACACATAGTAGGCGCTCAGTAAATGCATGTTGAATTGAATACATGTGCTTTCTTTAATCATTTAAAAAATGAACTTTAAAATACTAGTACTTTGTGATGATATTTGTTCTGGAGGATATACGCATATATACACACACACATATACGTCTGTGTATATATTTAAGAGTTGTTGAATTACCTTTTAGATTGTGTAACTAAGAGGCGCCTGGGTGGCTCAGTTGGTTAAGTATCCAACTTCAGCTCAGGTCATGATCTTGTGGTTTGTGAGTCCAAGCCCTGCTTTGGGCTCTGTGCTCACAGCTCAGAGCCTGGACCCTGCTGCAGATTCTGTGTCCCCCACGCTCTCTGCCATTCCCCCACCTGCGCTCTGTGTCTCTTTCAAAAAATGAATAAACATTTAAAAAAAAAAATTTTTTTTAGACTGTGTATCTAAAGGTGTGAAATGCAGCCCCTGATCAGGAGAATCTCATTTTTCAGTCTAGTTGGCAAGAGGAGACACACCTGGATCAGTTAGTTTTCAGTCATGTCTTACATTTAAACCCTCAATTATTTATTGATTGTTAAAGTCCTGAACTATGTGATGTTAATTTACTAAGTGCCATAAAAAAGTGGTGAAGGAAGAGATCAATGAAGATAGGAATCAAGAAATGATAGGGAGAGGAAACTTTGAATTCAGTCATTTATGGTCAGAGGCCATGATGGAATGGAAAGGGACATTTCTGTTTCTATAAAAGAAGAAACATTTCATTTCCATAAAAATGAAACATCAGGGGAGGCAGGAAGTATTAATAGCAAAACAAATGAGACTTAATGTTATAAAGTGTTTTCTGTGTTTAAGGATGCTTACAATGAGTTTAGAAGTCCATACCCTTTTCTCATTTCCTTTTGTGAAAGCTTTTTTTTCATTTTTTTTTTAATGTTTCTTTATTTTTGAGAGAGAGAGAGAGAGAGAGAGAGAGAATGTGAGTAGGGAGAGACAGAGAGGGAGACACAGAATCTGAAGCAAGCTCCAGGCTCTGAGTTGTCAACACAGAGCCTGACATGGGACTCCAGCTCACAAACTGTGAGATCATGACCTGAGCTGAAGTCGGACGCTTAGCCTACTGAGCCATCCAGGTGCCCCTCCTTTTGTGAAAGCTTTAATGTGGTTAGTTTCTTACATTTTCATCATTTTCTCATACACTTAACAGCCCTTGATCCTTCTGTAAAGTTCCAATGTTAGTCCTCTGCTTTCTGTGTTCAAAGTTGGCCTACTGCTTTGAAATCACTTTAGTCAGTTAAAATATTCTTTTCTTAAGTTTTGACAGTTAGGTAATTAACTTATTTACCCCCCATTCTCTTTATCCTAGTTCTTCCTTTATTTAAAAACAAAACCGGAGTGCCTGGGTGGCTCAGTCGGTTAATCGTGTGACTTCGACTCAGGTCATGATCTCTTGGTTCGTGAGTTTGAGCCTCACGTCAGGCTCCATGCTGACAGCTCAGAGCCTGGAGCATGCTTCAGATTCTGTCTCCCTCTCTCTACCCCTCCCCCGCTCACGCTCTGTCTCTCTGTTTCTCAAAAATATATAAATGTTAAAAAAAAGCCACCAAACTGTTTTATTGTCTGCAGGTTTTCTTTTACTTTTGGAGTGGGGCAGGATAAATATGCAAACATCTTTGTTTTTAAAGATGAGGAAAATGAGACTTAGTTATTTCCAAGGTCACATAGCTAGTTAAATAGGAAAGCTAGAGATTTGAACATGGGACTATTTGACCTAATCTTCTGGCTACGCTAAACTTTAAGGTTGGTTGAGTCTTTAATTTTTCACCCAGTTAGTGAGTTTTGATAACTACTGCATGGTGAGCAAAAAAGCTTTCCAGAGAGCTAGGAGAGACCAGAGAAGCCTGTAAGTCTTTGCAGATTAAGCTTTTAACTCCCACTGGCCTCCAAATGAGAGCACTCACCCTTCATCATTGCACACAGAGGACACTGAAGGCATCTCCCATACTCAGGGCCAGACAACCCACATAGATGAGTAGAACATGGAGAGAGCCAGAAAAGTGAGCCTTAGTAATCACCAATCAGAACAGTACATATTTCAGATACTTGGAGCAATGTTTCTAGAACGTTCACCACTGAAATATGGACCAATTTCCTGGAGGAAAAAAAAAAACGGATGGGGCTCCTGGGTGGCTCAGTCCATTAAGCGGTTAAGTGTCTGACTCTGGTTCAGCTTGGGTCATGATCTCAGGGCTTGTGGGTTCGAGCCCCACATCGGGATCTGCCCTGGCAGCCTGCTCGTGACTGTCTCTCTCTCTTCCTCTCTCTCTGCCCCTCCCCTGTTTGCACACGTGTGCTCTCTAAATAAATAAATAAATAGATAGATAAATAAGCTTAAAAAAAAATGGATATGGGCCTAGTGAAACCACATTTCTCACTTTTGTCAAGTGAGTGTCAAGTGTCCAAGGAGCCTAATGAAAAGCTATGAATGACTTGCGCTTTGCACCCCAATTTTTTATTTTCTTATTTTTTTTAATGTTTATTTTTGAGAGAGAGTGGGTGTGGGGGGGAAAGACAGAGAGAGAGGGAGACAGAGGATCTGAAATGGGCTCTGCACTGACAGCAGCAAGCCCAATGCAGGACTTGAACTCAGGAACCTGAGCTGAACTCAGACACTCACCCGACTGAGACACCCAGGTGCCCCCACCCCAATTTTTTTAAAGTCAAGTTATTGAGGTGTCATTGACATGAGTTTTGACGTATGCAGAGTTATATGTGTTTAGTCACTACCACAGTCAAGGAATAGAACATGTAGGGTGCCTGAGTGGCTCAGTCAGTTAAGAATCCAACTCTTGATTTCGGCTCAGGTCAGGATCTCACAGTTCATGAGTTCAATCCCTGCATTGGGCACTGTGCTGCCAGTGTGAAACCTGCTTGTGATTCTCTCTCTCCATCTCCCCCCCCCCCCACCTCTCTCTCTCTCTCTCTGTCTCTCTCAAAATAAATAAACTTTAAAAAAAAAAAAACAAAAAGAAATAGAACATGTCCCTCCTTACAGAAAGTTCCCTCTTGTCCTTTTGTGGTCAACTTCTCCCTTCTTCGAGACTGGCAACAGTTGCTATTTTTCTTTCCCTATAATTTTGCCTTTTGGAGAATATCGTAAAATGAAGTTGTATGGTGTATGCTGTTTGGAGTCTCACATCTCTCATTTAGCATAATGGGATTGAGACATATTCATGTTGTCATGTATATTAGTAACCTGTTTCTTTTTATTGCTGAGTAGTTGATAATTTTTATGGAACTACAGAAAATTCAGTCTAGGAATGTAAACCTTTTAACTAAGGTGGATGACCATATATCCCAATTTGTTTGACAAACTTGGTTTATGCCTGTTGACCCAGCATAATTTTTTCTAAATTTATTTTCAAGTTAGTTAACATATAGTATAGTCTTGGCTTCAGGAATAGAATCCAGTGATTCATCTGTTATATGACACCCACTGCTCATCCTGAAAAGTGCCCTCTTTAATGCCCATCACCCATTTAAACCTTCCCCCCACCCACCTCACCTCCAGCAACCCTCAGTTTGTTCTCTGTACATAAAGAGTCTCTTATGGTTTGCCTTCCTCTCTCTTTTTATCACATTTTTCCTTCCCTTCCCTTATGTTCATCTGTTGTGTTTTTCAGATTCCACACATGAGTGAAATCATATGATATCTGCCTTTCTCTGACTGACTTATTTCACTTAGCATAATGCGCTCTGGTTCCATCCACATTGTTTCAAATGTCAAGATTTCATTCTTTTTCATCACTGAGTAGTATTCCATTGTATGTATATACCACATCTCTTTGTCCATTCATCAGTCGATGGACATTTGGCCTCTTTTCATAATGTGGCTATTGTTGATAGTGCTGCTATAAACATTGGGGTGCATATGCCCCGTCAAATCAGCATTTTTGTATCCTTTGGATATATTCTTTGTAGTGCAATTGCTGGGTCATCCAGCATTCTTCACAGAGCTAGAACAAACAATCGTGAAATTTGTATGGAACGAGAAAAGACCTCACATAGCCAAAGTAATGTTGAAAAAGAAAACCAAAGCTGGAGGCATCACAATTGCGGACTTTAAACTGTATTACAAAGCTGTAATCATCAAGACAGTATGGTATTGGCACAAAAATAGACACATAGATCAGTGGAATAGAATAGAGAACCCAGAAATGGACCCAGCAGCCAACTAATCTTCGATGAAGCAGGAAAGAGTATCCAGTGGAAAAAAGGCAGTCTCTTTAGCAAATGGTGCTGGAAAACTGGACGGTGACATGCAGAAAAATGAAACTGGACCACTTTTTATACCATACACAAAAATAAATCCAAAATGGATGAAAGACCCAGCATAATTTTTAATAGTATTTCCTTTCATTCTCAAATATGTCCTGGTTTGGTTGATAAATTATATGGTTGATATAATACGATCATAGTTTACTTGCTCTGCAGTGTTGTCAGATTTGCCTTCCAAAATACCAGAATTGTATATATTTATATTTTTTAGAACTATTGTGATAATAGCAGTAATTACTTACATGTAATATCATTTTGATCTCAACAGCATCCCCATTTTGCATTTGAAAAAACAGATTCAGAATAGAATAAATGACCTGCCAAAAATCATGAGCTAGAAAGTGATAAAACCTGCATTGTCTTATCTACATATTTACCATTAATCTCTCCTGTTACTTGAGGTGCAGTACAGTGTGTTAGTTAAGAATGGAGGCAGTGGTGGCAGAAGGCCTCAATTCCAGTCCCAACTCTTACCATTTTTTTTGCTGTTTGACTTTGGACAAATTATGTAATCTTCTTGTGCCTCAGTTTCATCATCTATTAAAAGGGCATAATATGATATCTGCAATGCCTATGGGTAGCATATGGTAAGCTTGTACTAAAGGCTACCTATTATTTTTTAATGATATTGTTATTTGATTAACACCATTGCAATGGAACTTCTGTCCCTCAACAAAAACCTCTGTTCCCACCATATTAAAAAAAAAAAAAAAAGTGGGGAGCATTTTGCTCTTTTTCTAGTTAAAAAGAAATTATTAATCTTTAATAATATGGTACCCAATTATGAAAGTCTTCAACATTTAGATAAATAGTTTAGTTTTGGGTGTAGTAAATCAATTCCACAAATTATGTTCCTTGGAACATCTGCATCTTTCAAATTTTATATGTATCAACATTTTAAAAAGTAGGATGGTGGCCAAGTTTGGGAAGCGGAGTGAAATAAGATTATACAGGCTTCTCAGAGCCTTGTTAATGTATTTAAATAATTCCCAGAAATAATTTAATATGCAGCTTATCCAGACTTATGTGAACAGAGTAAAACATCTATTAAATCTATGTGGATACTTTAAACACAATTCAGGAGGGGCGCCTGGGTGGCGCAGTCGGTTAAGCGTCCGACTTCAGCCAGGTCACGATCTCGCGGTCCGTGAGTTCGAGCCCCGCGTCGGGCTCTGGGCTGATGGCTCAGAGCCTGGAGCCTGTTTCCGATTCTGTGTCTCCCTCTCTGTCTGCCCCTCCCCTATTCATGCTCTGTCTCTCTCTGTCCCAAAAATAAATAAATGTTGAAAAAAAAAATTTTAAACACAATTCAGGAAATCCTGTAGTAAACAGTAAGAAACTACTGGAGATATGGGGATTTTGCCATGAACACTGTAGGTTGTAAAGAATGTTTTGCAGGGACCAGGAAGGGAGGGTGACAGGAAAGTCAAATAATTGTTATAGTAATTTAGGCTTGAAGTGATAGAGCTGACAGTGGACAAAGTAAGGTCAGAATGGATCCATGAAATATTTTGAAGAAAGATTCAAGAAGACTTAGTAATCCGTTAGAAGAAAGGAGAGAGAATCAAAATAAATCCTAGGTTTTTATTTGGGAGAAGTTTGATGCCAGCTAGGCATGTGGTAGCTAGGCAGGGCAGTTAGTTGGTTTGACATTGGAAGAGACTGAAGAGGTTTGTTTTAGATGTGTTGACATGGACCATTCAATGCCAGATCAGGAAGCCAAATAAATAGGAGTTAAAGGAGAGACTGGGTTTAGAGAAATAGCTGAAGCCGTGGAAACATGGTTTTTTTCTTTTTTTCTTTTTCTTTCCAATTTTAGTGTAGAGATAAAAGAGTTGTTGAAGGAAAAGGAACCAAAAGGGTTAGTAAGGGAGCAAAGAGAGTCAAGGTACTGTAGTGCTTTGTCCTATGAATAGAAAAATTGTGTGTGTGTGTGTGTGTGTGTGTGTGTGTGTGTATTGGGGGTACAGTGAAGGGATGAAGAAGCTAAATGGTGAGGAAGAATGAGCAGAAGTCTTTAGACTTGGCTGGGCTGACCTTGATATGAGCGTCATCAGTGTTATAAAAGGCTCCCTTATAAGCTTCAAGTGACTTTGAAGATGTAATTTTTTTCAAATGAGAGGACAAAATCAAGGTTATAAAGGGTTAAAGAGAAAATGGAAACTAAAAAGCACTCATTGTAGAAATTTGGCAGGAAAGAGAAATAGAGAAAGGTTATAGGAGTTGATAGAGGAAACCTGAGCATGTTTGAAAGCAGAAGGGGAGGAATCAGTTCAAAGGGAGAAACTGAAGATATGGGGGGTGGGGAGGGGGGGAAGCTAAGTCCCAAATGAGGTGAGAAAGCAAGAACTGAGAAAATTAGATAGCATTGCCCTAATTTTGGAGAAGTTAAAATAGATCTTTCTGATGAAATGTTACCTCTCTGTTTTGGTATTTATACCTTTTTCACTCTTTTACTATAAGGGAGTTGTACAGTTAAGCTGCTTTTATAAGACAGTGACCTCATTAAGTTAAAGTATTCAAATTATGAAATAATTCATGTTCCTTGAAGAAAGTAGAGAACCCTGTAAATGAAGGGGAAAAATCACCTGTAATTTCACTAGCAATAAGTAACTTTTGTTAGTGGTTTGGTAGAGTTCTTATGAATACATTGATCATTTAAACACACACACACACACACACACACACACACACACACACACACACACACACATAGCTTTTGAAAAACCAGGATTATGAGAATGCAAGATGGTGCAGCCACTCTGGAAAACAGGATGGAGGTTCCTCAAAAAACTAAAAATAGAACTACCCTACGACCCAGTAATTACACTATTAGGCATTTATCCACAGGATACAGGTGTGCTGTTTCCAAGGGACACGTGCATCCCCATGTTTATAGCAACACTATCAACAATAGCCAAAATATGGAAACCGCCCAAATGTCCATCAATGGATGAAAGGGTAAAGAAGATGTGGTATATATATACAATGGAGTATTACTCAGCAATCAAAAAGAATGAAATCTTGCCATTTGCAACTACGTGGATGGAACTGGAGGGTATTATGCTAAGCAAAATTAGTCAGAGAAAGACAAAAATCATATGACTTCACTCATATGAGGACTTTAAGAGACAAAACACATGAACATAAGGGAAGAGAAGTAAAAATAATATAAAAACAGGGAGGGGGACAAAACACAAAAGACATAAATATGGAGAACAAACTGCGGGTTACTGGAGGGGCTGTGGGAGGGGGGGTGGATTAGATGGGTAAGGGGCACTAAGGAATATACTCCTGAAATCATTGTTGCACTGTATCCTAACTAATTTGGATGTAAATTTTTTAAAATAAAAAATGAAACTACAAAAAAATAAATAAATTAATTAAAAAAAAAACCGGGATTACACTACACGTTTATTTTTTTCAACCTGCTTTTTGTAATGCCATTCCTTTTTTGTCTTTTTTTTCTTCAATTTTTTTAATGTTTTTATTTATTTTTGAGAGAGAGAGAGCTTGAGTTGGGGAGTGGCAGAGAGAGGGAGACAGAGAATCTGAAGCAGGCTACGCTCCCTAACCTCTCAGCACAGAGCCTGATATGGGGCTCGGACTCATGAAACACAAGGTTACAAACTGGGCCGAAGTTGGACACCGAACTGACTGAGCCACCCAGGCACCCCAATGCCATTATTTTTTTAACCTTCTTCCACTCACAAAACATTCTTTGGAAGTAGTGTTTTTAATATTCCGTTGTAGACCCTGATCCCATTTGGATCAACCTTAGCATTATCAATTACCTTTTTATCACCTTGTTTTTAAACCTGATCCAAATTTCATTTTTAAATGTTTGTGCTGCAGATACCAAAGCAGTTATTGAGTGCCCGGTAGCTGAATTTAGGTGGAGGGAATCTATATCCCCAGGTCCTTAAGATTGTACCAGAAAAATCTCATCTTTACCTTCTATTCCTCTCCCCTTTGTTGAAATTTGAAGAAAAAAGCCCATGTTCATCCTTCCCGTTTATTTTTATGTGTGGCTGCTGTCTTATTAAGAAACCTGTGAGTTTTCTTTGAGCCCTGTAAATCCCCTGGTGGGACTTAGAAGAGAGAAGAAAAGCTTACCCTTACAGGGTAAGGAAAGGATGGGAAGTAAGACTCCGTTTTGGTTTATGTTCATTTGTCTCTCTCTTGGCTCCTCAGAAGAATTAGTACTACCATCTTATTTGCTTGTTTGCCTGTTCAAGATTCAAAGTGTTGACTCTCATGTGGTTAGGAATGCGTTGCATTCAGTTAATGAAAATAAAGATGTGGAATGGCATGGATTTTATGCCCTACACTCTGTCACTAGCCTAGCGTCTTTGGGTTACTTGACCTCCTGGGTTTCAAAAAAAAAAAAAGTTAGGCTGAAGCTTTAAATTCTAAAATCTCTTTATTTTTTATTTGTGTATCTTATTATTATATGATAATGGTTATAAACAGTTTTCAACCTCATGACTTGGGGTTGAAGTCAAGCCCTTTGTGAGAGGAAGTCTGGTAGTGATTGGAGGAGAATACTTGATACCAAGAATATTAATTATTGTAATTCTTTGTTCACAACCATGCTTTGCTTTTTAAGAAGAGGAATGAAATTGCCTAGTGATATTGCAGAGTTAAATACATTGTAAGTAATTGATGTAAAAAGAAAGCTTGAATTAATTTGATCTTGAGCTGTAAGAAGTTATTAGAGTCAAGAGTCCAGACGTGTTTCATTCTTGTATGATGAGTTTTTCTCACGTTTCATTCCTGTATGATGAGTTTTTCTCATCGTTGTGAGTAGGTAGGGAGTATGTGAACACATAGAGCTGTTTAATCTCTTAATTTGGCAGCCATTGTAGATGAATAGATCCCTTTTCATCTTTCCGATAAGAGATAACTACTGTATGAGGGGAATTCAACCCTCCAACTCCTTCTACCAGAGTTTGTTCTATCTTCTCAAGAAAATACCCATAACAATCACTGTTTTATCTTTATTTAAGAAAATATGCACCATATCCAATGTTCAGAACAATTATGGGTAAAGTTAGTATTTCAGTCTCAGTATCTTCTAACCCTTGCTTTCATTCCCTTTAGGCCTTGTTTCATTTTATTCCTTTTGAATTAAAAGATTATCCTTTCTGGTTTCTGTAATCATGGTCTTCATCCACTCTTAATTTTATTTCAGATTATTCTTTTTGTATATTAGCAAATAGCACTGTGGAAACACCTAGGAGCCTCAACAATTGCTTTAAACCGTCTTTTTATCTGAAAAAAAATTTTTAACATGCATTTATTTTTTGAAAGACAGAGGCAGAGTGTGAGCAGGGGAGGGGCAGAGACAGAATCCCAGGCTGTCAGCACAGAGCCTGACGTGGGACTCGAACTCACAAACTGTGAGATAATGACCTGAGCCAAAGTCAGACACTTAACTGACTGAGCCACCCAGGTGCCCCACTTTAAACTGTTTTAGTAGCACTATGAAATGCTCTGGAGGGGAAAGGATAGTCTTACATTATTGCCCAAGAAGGGTAATAGCAAATGTATCCGATGTAAAGCAAAATGGACTCTGTAGTGTAAAAATCCTTTGTAACGAAACTTTACCAATTACACTTTTTTTTTTAATTTTTTTTTTTTAACGTTTACTTATTTTTGGGACAGAGAGAGACAGAGCATGAACGGGGGAGGGGCAGAGAGAGAGGGAGACACAGAATCGGAAACAGGCTCCAGGCTCTGAGCCATCAGCCCAGAGCCCGACGCGGGGCTTGAACTCCCGGACCGCGAGATCGTGACCTGGCTGAAGTCGGACGCTCAACCTACTGCGCCACCCAGGCGCCCCCAATTACACTTTTGATAGTGTATTTTTTTTAATTTTTTTTAACGTTTATTTAGTATTGAGAGACAGAGAAAGACAGAGCATGAGCAGGGGAGGGGCAGAGAGGGTGAGACACAGAATCGGAAGCAGGTTCCAGGCTCTGAGCTGTCAGCACAGAGCCCAACGCGGGGCTTGAACTCGTGAACCACAAGATCATGACCTGAGCTGAAGTGGGATGCTTAAGCAACCGAACCACCCAGGCGCCCCTTGATAATTTACTTGTTAAAGCTTTATTGAACTATAACTTATATACCATAAAATGCACCTGTTTTAAATATAGAGTTCACTGATTTTGAGTATATGCAGAATTTTACAGTTATCGACTACAATCTATTTTTTAGAACATTCCATTGTCACCGTCGCTCCCAAAGAAGCATTGTGTCCATTTGCAGTTATTCTCACTCCTACCTCAGCCCTAGGCAACCATTAATCTACTTTCTGTCTGTGCTCTTTATTTTTATGGATATTTCATATCAATGAAATTACATAATATCTTTTGTGTTTGTCTTCTTTCACTTAACTGTGATGTTCATACATATTGTATAGCATGTATTATTTTCATTTTTATTGTTGAGTAGTATTCCCAACAGATAGAGCACATTTTGTTTTTCCATTCACCAGCTGGTAGACATTTGGATTGTTTCCAGTCTTTAAAAACATTTTTAAAAATTTATTTATTTTGAGAGAGAGAGAGAGAGAGGCTGTGCGTGGGTGCATAACCTGGGGAGGAGCAGAGAGAGGGGGAGAGAATCCCAGGCAGGCTCCATGCTGTGTTAGCACAGAGCCTGACATGGGGTCAAACTCACAAACTGTGAGGTCATGATGTAAGCCAAAATCAAGAGTCAGACACTTAACTAAATTAGCCACCCAGGTGCCCCATGGGTTGTTTCTACTTTTTAGCTATTCTGAATAATGTTTTTATCAACATTTGCATACAGGTCTTTGTGTAGACATAAACTTTCATTTTTCATGAGTAAATATGTAGGGGTAGATTTGCTGGATCATATGGTAAATCCATATTTAACATTTCAAGAAACTGCCAAACTATTTTCCAGAGTTACTATACCATTTTACATTCCTACAATAATGTAAGGGTTCCAGTTTCTCCATATCTTTCTCAACATTTGTTATTATATGTCATTTTTATTATAGCCCTTCTCATAGTTGTGAAATAGTATGTCATTGTGGTTGTAACTTGCATCATTAGTTAAAATGGCATGTCCTTGTTCTGCTGTTGTTGGGTGGAGTTTTTTGTCATTGTTGATTTTATCCTGTTGGTTGATGGTTTTGTCTTACAGCCTTGTTGAATTTGTCTGTTTGTTCCATCAGTTATCTGGAGGAGATATTGAAATCTCTAAGATTATTGTGGAATTTCCTGTTTCTCCTTTCAGCCCCTTTCAGTTTTTGCTTCATGTATTTTTCAACTGTCTTCTTTGGTACACACATATTTAAGATTTCTTTTTTTTTCTTTCTTAAGATTAAAAAATTTTTTTTTGTTTTTTGTTTTGTTTGTTTTTTTACATTTATTTGTTTTTGATAGAGAGAGAGCATAAGTGGGGGAGGGGCAGAGAGAGATGGAGACCCAGAATCCAAAGCAGGCTCCAGGCTCTGAGCTGTCAGCACAGAGCCCGACGCAGGGCTTGAACTCACAAACCTTGAGATCATGACCTGAGCCAAAGTCAGACACTCAACCGACTGAGCCACGCAGGAGCCCCTAAAATTTTTTTGAATTTATCTTTATTTATTTTTTGAAGCAGGCCATTTATTTATTTATTTTTAAGTTTATTTATTGAGAGAGACAGAGACAGCAAGAGCAGGGGAAGGACAGAGAGAGAGAGAATCCCAAGCAGGCTCCACACTGCCAGCTGTAGAGCATGATGTAGGGCTCAAACTCACAAACCGTGAGATCATGCCCTGAGCTGAAGTTGGACGCCCAACTGACTAAGGAACCCAGGCACCCCTTACAGTTTAATTATCTTAAATATTTCCTCTGTGTATTTTGAACCACATCAGATTGTATAATTTTTGCTTCAACCATCAAACATGTTTACCATTTTCTTTTTGTCTTTCTGATGTTCTAAGATTTCTTCTTTAACTTCCTTTTACCCGAGAATGTCTTGGTTTCCCCTTCATTCCTGAAGGATTTCCTCGGCACATAGGATGCTGGGTTGACAATTCTTTTAACTTGGCAAATGTGCCATTGCCTTGTGACCCTCCTTCAGTTACCTCCATCTCTTCTTTCATGAGCACCACGTTTTATTTCATTTATGTAGAAACGTCTTCCTTTAGCCTGCTCTCCTGCTTCAGTGGTTGTCCTCTACTCCTTGTGCACAGCCTTCACTCATCCTGGAATCTTCCTTCATAACCATCCTGGGAATTCCCTTCTCCTCTTTCCTGTTGGATTTCCATTTCTTATATTTCTAATTTTTGTTTTTCACTTCTCTGATTGCTACTGCAAAGAATGTTTTTGGAATTCTGAATGTCTGAAGATATCTCTGTTATACTAAATTGGTAATTTGGCTAGTTATAAATCTTAGGTTCCTTAAGAATTTTGAAGGCATTGTTTTATGTCATGATAATGTGTGACCTGATTGGGGTTTTAGGGTTTACTGTTTGTTTGTTTGCTTGCTTGCTTGCTTGCTTCATGTTTTCAGCTTTTCTAGTGCCATGAAATGTGACAGTTATGTGCCTTGTAGGTCTATTTTCATGGCCCATGATGGACCTCATTGTGTTTTTCAATGTGGAAATACATGTCCTTCAATTCTATACAATTTTCAGTTATATCTTTGATTTCTTCTTTGTTTTCTCTGTACTCTTTCTAAAATTCCATTTATTTGGGTGTTGCTTCCTCTAAGCCAATCTTACCTATGTTTTTCCTATATTCCAGGAAATACCCTCAAGTTTCTTTTCCAACTTTCTGTTGATTTTTTTTTTTGCTATCTTATTTTACCCTGTTTTAAATTTCCAAATTAAATTTTAATTTCTTTGTTGGTTTGTTTTCTGTCTCATTTGTGTTTCATGTATGCAGTTTGTTCTTGTCTCTTGAGGGTTTCTGATAGTTGAGTTTGTTGATATAATTTACATAAGATAAAAATTCATCCTTTTTAGTGCATAGTTCTGTTAGTTTTGGCAGGTAACTACCACCATAATCAAGATGTAAAACAGTTCTTTGGGGACTTTGACCAAAACTGATGTCAGTATTTTTAGATGTGTGAATGTGTAGGTATGTGTGTTTTCCTCTGGGCTTGATGAGAGTTTCCCAAAGAAGGATTTTCTGCACTCCTCCTGCAGTGTATAAGGCTGGCTGCGAGAGGCAAATGGTAGAAACGTTAGATCTCAGTATTTAGTACGTAAACTTTCACTTGATTCCCTATTACAATATATTCTTCTCCTTCATTTCTGCTTGGTATTTCCTATCCCAGGGACTCTGTTTTAAATTTTCTGTACTGTAAAACTTTTATTGGAACTGGGAAAGGGATCTAGGGATCTAAATGTTTCTTAAATGGATATTCAATCATTCTACTTATTCTTAAGCCTGCATTTATCCTCACTTCTTGAGGTCCTCAATATTGCCAACTCCTAAACCTTTGGGGGATTCCGCTTTAAACCTTTACTCATTGCTGATTTAGGGTTTGGCTTTGTCAGGTCTGAAAACTGCTTTGCAGTTTTCAAAATGTTGTTGCCATCGACTCGACTCCTCTTTGTCATTATGAGTTTTATGCCTTTAAAAATCCTTTACTATCATTGTAATGGGGTTTCAGGGAAGGGTAGAAATAATTGCCTATGTTTAGTCCATTATCTTTAATAAGTATCTCTACCTTGTACGAAAGATCCTTTATGATCTAGCTTCTGTCTCTCCAGCCTCATTTTTCACTCTGCTGCAACCCACCTCCAGCCTAAGCTCCAGTCACATGCATCTACTTAAGAGATTGCCAAACAAACCGTGTTGCTTCATGCCTTTCAGTTCTGTTCATGCTATTTTTTCAATGTGCTATTTATCCTTTAAGTCTCTCCTCAGGGAAGCTTTGCTGCCTCACATGAGTGTCCTGTCAGGGTGTTTATCGTGTTACTGCAATTATTTATTTTTTTAAAAAGTCTCATCGTAGAGGTTTTTAAAAATATTTCTTTAATGTTTATTTATTATTGAGAGAGAGAGAGAGAGAGAGAGCGCAAGCAGGAGAGGGGCAGAGAGAGGAGGAGACACAGAATTCGAAGCAGGCTCCAGGCTCTGAGCCGTCAGCACAGAGCCTGACGCGGGGCTCAAAACCACAAACTGTGAGATCATGACCTGAGCCGAAGTCGGACGCTCAGCCAACTGAGGCACCCAGGCGCCTCACATCCTAGAGGTTTTTTAATCTGAGATTACAGGTAGAAGGGATGCCCAGGGATTAGTGGCAGGAGATCATAGAACACCCTGAAATTATTTGCACATTTTTGTGTGTTTGTGCGTATTTTTGGAAAATTGTCTAAGGCAGATTTTCTTCTAAGAGGTGCATCAAAAATGCTGTGGAGCTTTTTTAGAAATATAATTGCTTTGGGCTTCACTCCAGAGACCTGCTGAGTTACAGTCTGAAATTAAGGCCCAGAAAGATATGTTTTCTAAAAGCTTCCCAAGTGATCCTTGAGAACAGCATCTCTGGTCCATCATCTACATTAATTCCAGGGCCTGGCATATATAGTGAATGTTCAGTAAATGTTGAAAAAAGGAACAAGGGAGGAACTTGTATTCAGGTCATGGGCTGAAATAAATTTCTTATGTGAAACCTGGGTGCAAGTCAGGAAATCAGTAATTTATTCTGTTACATATAGGAAGTAATAGCCTCTATTTCCTCCCCCTCTTTGGATATAATTGAAGAACTGAGAAATAGTGGAATGGCTTTTCAAAGGGAGAGGAAAGCTCTGGAGACCTAACTGTAAGAATGAAAGAAAAATTTAAGGATTAGACATAAAACAAGTCAGGTATATATATATATATATAGTTTGATTTTTATTCCTTTGGCTGCTTATAGTTGTATTTGACCCACTGATTTTGATTCTAAAACTAGACATCTATACATTTGGATGTCATTGATACTTACTATATAGACCTGATTCATAACCTATAAATTTAAATTTAATATATGACTAGTGATAGGGCAGATGTGGAGATTGACATGTTGCATTGGCAAAAAATATATGCCATATTATTGTTTACTAGCTGCAACTAAAGAATGAGGACAGAAAGAGCCTAATTTCCTGGAATGCCGTGCCTTGTGTTTCCTCTGCTTAAGGTTAAAAAGTGTATAAATTAGAACCATGTCCTCTGCTTTACTCATAAACCTCTTTTACATAGTGTTGTATTTTTATGTGTCTGTTAAGGAAATGATCAGGCTCTTTTGCTTTTTGTATTTTCTATTTATTATTTTTGTTTTGTTGTTTAGGTATTTAAGAGATTATGGCAACTGAGGCCCACAATGTTAAAAAACGAACGTTTTGTAATAATATTGAGGATCATTCCACTGATCTTCCTAGAAAAAGGATCTCTAATTTTACTAATAAGAACATGAAGGAGGTAAGTGCATGGTTTCTAGGAAATGGGTGAGAGAGTATCTTAATCTGTTCATGGTGCTATAGCATAATACCATACACGAGATGACTTATAAACAGTGGAAAGTTATTTCTCACAGTTGTGGAGACTGGGAATTCCAAGACAAAGGCCCTGGCTGATTTGGTATCTGGTTAGAGCTCATTTCCTGGTTCATAGCTGTCTATCTTGTCTGCTGTCTTCACATGGTAGAAGGGGCAAAAGAGCTCTTGGGGGTCTCTTTTACAAGGCCTCTAATCCCGTTCATTAGGATGACACCTCATGACCTAATCGCCTCCCAAAGGCCCCACCTCCTAATATCATTCATTTTGGGCATTAGGATTTCAACATGAATTCTGGGGAGACGTTGTCATTCAGTACATCAGATAGTTTACACTGTTAAGTCTATGGATAGTTTTTTTTTTTTTTTAATTTTTTTTTTTTTTTTGGATAGTTTTGATTAAACTATTTAAACAACAGGAAGGTGACCATTTGCTTAGTCTCCCAGAATTAGGTAGAATTAATGAAATACTGAAAATTGTTTATATTCCAAAAGCTGTAAAAACTTTATGGACAGTATGCTATTTTTGATAAGATATCATTTAAATATGGTAGTTTAATTTTAAAGAGGAATCCCAGAGGTGCTTTTGGTTCACCACTGCAAGGCTCATTCATACTGATAGAATTTCTTTTAAATGATATTAAAAGTCAGTGTACTTTAAGTACCATGCAAATATAATATATGACTAGTGACCTAGAAAATAGGGAGATGAGTATGTTGCTTTGTCAAATATACCTACATAGCGTATTGTAACTAAAATTGAGACTACAACTTTAATCCGGAAAATTTATTAGATTTCAGATTTGTTGATATCAATCACAAAGTTTACATAGCTTCACAAAAGAACTTTATTATGCTGTTAATAACTATATCTACTTTTATTTTTCAGGTTAAGAAATCTCCAAAACACTTGGCTGCTTACATAAATAGGTAAGAGCTTCTTTAAAGTTTGTGGGAAACAGAAATGTTGAAAGCTGGGTAATAGTGAAAATAGGGAAAGCATTAATTATTCTCTTCTATTGTTATAAGTGACTATTGTCAAACAGCTCCTTTGTGCCAGTCACTGTGCAAAACACATCAGTAATATCTCTAATCCTTACAGCAATCCTACTAGAGAGGTATCATTGCCCCTAACAGTTGATGAGAAAAACTAAAGATTTGTGATTAGTTCAGGGTCATACAGCAGAAAGTAGTGAAAATGGCATTCATTCTCTAAAGGCACTTTCTAGTAAACTACTGGTTCTCAAAATGTGATCCGATAACAATGGGGTTCCCTGAAGCCCTTTCAGGGAATTTGTGAAGTCAAAACTATATTCATAACAATAACATTAATTCATCATTTTCATTTTCACACTGTTACCAGTGTACAGTAGTTTTCATATTTGATACCACTGGAGACTGAATGCAGAGTCGGATATGAGAATCCAGCTGTCTTCTGTTAGGCCAGATATTAACGATTTTGAGCAAATAGAAAGAACAGTGCCATTCTTCTTACTATATTTTGTTTTGTTTTGGAAAAGATAGGATTTTTCTTTTGCAAAATACTCTGTGTTAACATGTGACAAGCTTATTATTTCTTAAATGAATCAATAAGTATTCTCAATTTTAGAGTCTGATACAGTAAATATCAGTAGATATTGGCCACATAAAAACATTCTTTTGAAACTTCAATAATTTTAAGAGTTGGAAGGCATCCCAAGGCCAAAACGTTTGAGAATCACCATGCAGAACTGTGAAATTTGCTGTATTGTGTTTCATCTTATTTAAACAAATTAAATATACTTAAGTTTAATCAGAGTAAGTATTCTTTTTTA
Source organism: Puma concolor (assembly GCF_028749965.1). Classification (NCBI taxonomy): domain Eukaryota; kingdom Metazoa; phylum Chordata; class Mammalia; order Carnivora; family Felidae; genus Puma; species Puma concolor. Next base: position 79,379,945 of record NC_141672.1, read on the forward strand.
TAATACATTAAAATATATTTCAGATTTGCACAATTCAAACTAATATTTCATTTTATTATTTTTCTTTGTAATATTTCATTAAAAAAAAAACCTTTTTTTTAATGTTATTTATTTTTTAGAGAGAGAGAGGACAGAGCGCTAGTCAGGGAGGGGCAGAGAGAGAGGGGACACAGAATCCAAAGCAGGCTCCAGGCTCTGACCCGTCAGCACAGAGCCCCACACATGGGCTCGAACTCAAGAACCACGAGACCATAGCCAAAGTCGGACGCTTAACCAACTGAGCCACCCAGGCACCCCTGTAATATTTCATTTTAAAAGCATCTAGTTATTATGCCTTTTCAGTTTCATTTGGTATAAAGTATTATTTTTTTCATTGCTTTCTAGATGGTTTATAATTTCCTTTTTATTTTCCTCGTCAATCTAAGAGTTAAGATTTTTTTTTTATTCTATTTTCTTCTAATTTTAGTGGATTGTAATCACAAAATGTGGCCTATTGAATCTTTCTGCTTAAAAAGTTGTAAAGGTTTTCATGTGGTTCTTTTTCATTTTAAAAAAATCAATTCTTTTTACAGAACAGTTGGACAAGCTGTGAAAAGCCCAGATAAACTACGTAAAGTGATCTATCGCAGAAAGAAAGCGCATCATCCTTTTCCAAATCCTTGTTATAGAAAAAAACAGTCCCCTAGAAGTGGGGGCTGTGACATGGCAAATAAAGAAAACGAACTGGCTTGTGCAGGTCACCTGCCTGAAAAATTACGCCATGATAGTCGAACATACTTGCTTAACTCCAGTGATTCTGGTTCTTCACAGACAGAAAGCCCGTCATCAAAATATAGTGGGTTTTTTTCTGAGGTAAGTCATTTGTATGAGGCTAACTTTATCCTATTATACTATTGGCTTTTTCCTTTGTCATATTCTGCTAGCAGAGTAATTCACTGTGCACTGAATTTAGACTTAAGTAATTGTAACTCCCTGAGCCAGTTTTCTAGATTAATCAAATTTGAATCAGTAGTTATTCCATTTCGTTAAGTCATGATATCTGAGATAGAATGAAATGATTGACAAGCTGCAATAAACATTCAAAATGGCAAGTTGACCAGTAGAGATTTAAAGGAAAGGAAAAGAAGAAATCTTGCCTCAACAGTGGACCACCAAAGTCAGTTATCCAGGAACATTTTGTTTGACTCTCAAAATTACCATTGGAAGCTTCATTCAGGCAAACCCCCGGAGATTTGCTGCTTTTCT